>NC_083433.1:32872966-32980607 GCF_020745735.1 Hemiscyllium ocellatum
CCTTTTAGAAACATTGGCAATATTACCATGATACCCGCGACAACGTCGTCTTGACAGTGCAACATCAGCACCTCCTTCTTCGTGGGCAGCGCCTACTTAAGACCATAAGACCATAAGACATAGTCGTGGAAGTAAGGCCATTTGGCCCAACGAGTCCACTCCACCATTCAATCATAGCTGATGGGCATTTAAACTCCATTTACCCACATTCTCCCCGTAGCCCTTAATTCCTTGTGACATCAAAAATTTATCAATCTCTGCCTTGAAGACATTTAGTGTCCCGGCCTCCACTGCACTCTGCGGGAATGAATTCCACAGGCCCACCACTCTCTAGCTGAAGAAATGTCTCCGCATTTCTGTTCTGAATTTACCCCCTCTAATTCTAAGGCTATGTCCATGGGTCCTAGTCTCCTCGCCTAACGGAAACAATTTCTTAGCATCCACCCTTTCCAAGCCATGTGTTATCTTGTAAGTTTCTATTAAGTGTCCCCTTAATCTTCTAAACTCCAATGAATCCAATCCCAGGACCCTCAGCCGTTCCTCATTTGTTCATGGCCACCAGATAGTTTGTCGGCTATGTGTTTGCCAGTGCCAAGATCCAGATCTTCCTCAAGTGGTCAGAGGACACCTACAGCTCAGATGAACATGTGTGGGCTACTCTGCACAGAATGCCCAATGTGCCCGGGTCCATACTGTACACTCAAGGACCCTTGGACGGGCAGTAAAGTGGTCCTCTGAGGTTGGTGAAATTGCGATGGCTGCCTTGCAACCTTCCTGTGTGTATTGGGCAGAAGATCTACAGTGGGTGGTCCACCAGACACCTTTCTTTGCAAACAAGTTTAACCGTGCCATGAACAACACGACAGTACAGTGCATGGAGAAATATCTCTGAAACAGGACACTTGGTAAAATTGGGACTGGGTTGGAGGTTGGGACATAGTAAACTTAGGCGATGGTGGTAGGGGTGGTGGGTGAGACATCAGAAACACTGAGAGACTGGGCGCTGTGAAACTGGGCACTGTGAGAGTATATAACACTGGCCACTGTGGAGGACAGGCACTGTGAGACTGCATATTGTAGCATGGCCACTGTAACGCCAGGCCGTGTGAGGCTGAGCACTGTAGTGTTGGGCATTATGGAGACTAGATACAGTAATACTAGCCACTGTAACACTGGGCACTGTGAGACTTAGCACTATAACATTAGATACTATGAGAATCTAAAAGTGTGGTGCTGGAAAAGCACGGCAAGTCAGGTAGCATCTGACGAGCAGGAGAGTCAATGTTTCAGGCATAAGCCCTTCATCAGGAATGTGGATGTATAAGGAGTTGAGAGATATATTGCGTGAGGATGGGGCTTTTGGGGAAGGTAGCTGGGAAGGTGCTCGGTGGGTGATTGTGATTGGTCAGTGGGGAAGGTGGAACATATAGTTAGGAAAGAAGATGGACAGGTCAAGAGGGGAGAGCTGATTTGGAGGGTTGGATCTTGGGCAAGGTGGAGGGAGAGGAGAGATTTGAAAAGTAGTGACATCAATGTTGATGCCATGTTGTTGAGGGTTCCAAGGCGGAAGGTAAGGTGTTCTTCCTCCAGTCTTCGGTGGCTTGGATTGGTGGTGCAGGAGGTGTCCTTGGTGGAGTGGGACGGGGAGTTGAAGTGGTCGGCCAAAGGGCGATGGGATTGTTTGTGCTCACAGGGACATATGCACCAGTAACACTCGACACTGCACTAGTGGGCACTGTAAAGCTGGACACTGCAAGACCAGTGTTGTGACCATCACTATTTTTTTATTTTTCTCATTTTTAGTTTGGAACTGTGAGTCCAAGTTGAGTATTAAACTTTGAACAGTGACTAATTCATCTTTTTTAAAAAAAAGCCGGAGAGACAAAAGACTGATGTTTGCTGTTAGGATCTGCCCTGAAAAAATAATACAAGTGAATCACTGCTCTCTGAACACAGTAGATGATTCAACACTGAGATGTAGTTCTGCTCAGGGACTGACAGCTGAATGGATATTGAATGGGTCAGTCAGTAAGAGGAATACTGTAGGGCAGGCAACCACAGAGAATGGTGAGAAAGAAAGCAAAAACCATGAGTGACCTCGCCCTGACTGGATTTTGGGCTTGGAGGAAGTGCTTCTTTGGAAGCTGCTAGACTGGGCTATCCTTTTGTTTTGGTTTGGATTTGTCTAGTTATTTCCCCAGTTATTAACTTGTTAAAAGGTCTGAGATGAGAATGTGAGTCTTCGGAAATGTGTAAAAGTCTCCCGAGGTCTGCAGAATTTGTTTGCATTGACTGGTGGGTGAGTGCCAAACCAGAGGACACAGCTTACAAATACGGGATAGACCATTTAGGACAGAGATGAGGAGAAACTTCTTCACCCAGAGAGTGGTGGCTGTGTGGAATGCTCTGCCCCAGAGGGCAGTGGAGGCCCAGTCTCTGGATTCATTTAAGAAAGAGTTGAATAGAGCTCTCAAAGATAGTGGAATCAATGGTTATGGAGATAAGAGCTGAAAATGTGTTGCTGGAAAAGCAAACTTTCCTCATTCCTGATGAAGGGTTTATGCCCGAAACGTTGAATTTCCTGTTCCTTGGATGCTGCCTGACCTGCTGCGTTTTTCCAGCAACACATTTTCAGCTCTGATCTCCAACATCTGCAGACCTCACTTTCTCCTTATGGAGATAAGGCAGGAAAAGGATACTGATTAGGAATGATCAGCTATGATCATATTGAATGGCGGTGCAGGCTCGAAGGGCTGAATGGCCCACTCCTGCACCTATTGTCTACTGTCTATTGTCTATTTTCTATTGGTGCCTTGAAAGTTCAAACATGGTATATAGTTCTTGTGCCTGCACTAGAACCCAGCATCAAAGGATTTCATGATGGCCTACTATTTATCATTGAAACTGTTATCAACTGGCAAATTAAAATTTTAAATAAATTTATCTCTTAACTGTCTGCTGGTGTTCACCTGGTGGGGGAGGGGGGGTGGGCGTGGGTTAATGAACAAAGAAGATCAGGTTTCCTTGTTGTTCATCTGTGTTCTGCTAAAGTGACATAATAAATTGTTACTTTGTGTTTAAGTTATAAACTTGATGCCCAAGATCTGTTATTTGTAAATTCTGGTTAGGAACAACTGATCCATCTTGAGGGTCATTAAGTGGTTGAATTTAACTGTGTTGCAAATCCAGTGCTCGGGAGGCTGGTTTTGGTTTAGATTCATATTCCTGTGTCACTCCGGACACTGTCAGTCTGGACGCTGACACTCTGGAAGCTGACACTCTGAACACTGTCACTCCGGATACTGTCAATCTGGACACGGTCACTCCGGACACTGTCACTCCGGACACTGTCACTCCGGACACTGTCAGTCTGGACGCTGACACTCTGGAAGCTGATACTCTGAACGCTGTCACTCCGGGTACTGTCAATCTGGACACGGTCACTCCGGACACCGTCATTCCGGACACTGTCACTCCGGACACTGTCACTCTGGACACTGTCAGTGTGGACGCTGACACTATGGAAGCTGACACTGTGGACGCTGTCACTCCGGGTACTGTCAATCTGGACACTGACACTCCGGACACTGTCATTCCGGACACCGTCACTCTGGACACTGTCACTCTTGACACTGTCAGTCTGGACGCTGACACTCTGGAAGCTGACACTCTGGACGCTGTCACTCCGGATACTGTCAATCTGGACACGGTCACTCCGGACACTGTCACTCCGGACACTGTCACTCCGGACACTGTCAGTCTGGACGCTGACACTCTGGAAGCTGATACTCTGAACGCTGTCACTCCGGGTACTGTCAATCTGGACACGGTCACTCCGGACACCGTCATTCCGGACACTGTCACTCCGGACACTGTCACTCTGGACACTGTCAGTGTGGACGCTGACACTATGGAAGCTGACACTGTGGACGCTGTCACTCCGGGTACTGTCAATCTGGACACTGACACTCCGGACACTGTCATTCCGGACACCGTCACTCTGGACACTGTCACTCTTGACACTGTCAGTCTGGACGCTGACACTCTGGAAGCTGACACTCTGGACGCTGTCACTCCGGGTACTGTCAATCTGGACACTGACACTCCGGACACCGTCACTCCGGACACTGTCAGTCTGGACAGTGTCAGTCTGGACGCTGACACTCTGGATGTTGACATTCTGGACACAGACACCTTACGTCTGGGTACAATAACTCTGGACATTGTCACTCCATGTACAACACTGTCACTCCGGACACTCCAACACTTGATACTGTCACTCCGGATACAACACTGTAACTCTGGACATGTTGCGAGATACTGTGCGATCAGACTGTGACACTGGACAGTGTAATGCTGCACATTGTGATGCCAGGTGTTTTAACTATAGACACTAAGCAGAAATAGTGACACTGGACATCATTTGGATGCAGATAAAAATGAAAATAGTTTAAAAGAAATCAAATGAGATAGAATCTACGTGTACAAATGGGAACTAAATAGGACTGAATGAGAATGATTATGGCTGTTTAATGAATAGAAATCAGAACACTAATGAGCCACAACATGAGAAGCACACGGATTGAGATGATTAGTTCTGTCGTGGAAGCTAAGTGAGTTTTGGAAACAGGGTCCTTGTGATCAACAAGACAATAAACCTTGCAGCATCCAGAACCAATGTAAAACATCAGAGGAATCACAGATGGAAGTGGGAAGGGACTGGGCAAGGGGAGAAAAAGTCATATCAATGTTCTGAGGACATGAGTTTAAATCCTAACATGATAGATGGTGGAATTGGAATTCAATTTCAGGGGAAAAAAAAGGAGTCTTCACCATTAAAACATTGTTGTGAAAACCTATCTGATACACCCATGTGCTTTAGGTAAGGAAATTTGCCATTTGACCTGGTCTGGCTTACATGTGACTCCAGACCCACAACAACGTGCTTGACTCTTAACAACCCTTTGGGTAATTAGGGATGAACAATAAATGCCAGGCCAACCAGCGATGCTCCCATTCGTGAACCAATTTAAACAAAATTCTCCAGCTCTGGTACCCTCCTGGTAATCTTGCTCTGCCAACTCTCCAAGATTGATGAATTATTTGACAATGCAATTCAGTTCAGTTCCCAGTTCAATATTTAGTTTGATTAACAGGGTTTGTGTAGCTCTGATTTTTAATGTTTGCTTAAATGATTAGTTGTATTATGTATTTACCCATGATCGTCACTCAAATTGTCAAAGATCATAGAATCCCTACACTGCAGAAAGAGACCATTTAGCCCATTGAGTCTGCACCAGCCCTCCAAAGTGCTTCACACCCAAACTCACTATGTGCTTGAAATCCTTCATTTCCCACGGCTAATACATCTAACCTGCACATCTTTGGACTGTGGGAGGAAATCAGAATCACCCAGAGGAAACCCATGCAGAGATGAGGAGAACATGCAAACTCCACACAGTCACCCAAGGCTGGCATTGAACCCAAGTCCCTGGCACTGTGAGGCAGCAGTGCTAATCACAGCGGCACCATGCCACTGAGTTCTGTTCCCCAAGATGCACATCAAGACAAATGTTGACTGCATCTGGTAGACCATCAACTCAGTGAAAGATGGTGTTTGGTTTGCCCAAAACTTGTCGGTCTTCCAGAACAAGGAGTTGCCCTCGACCAAATGTTGTGCACTGGCACATTTGAAGGTTCTGCACTATGTGCCATGGAATTCACAAATGCTTAGGACCGCAGCTACCAAGGTGCAATAGGGAAAGCCTGAGGTCTTCCTGTTGAAGTTAAATGGGGGTCTGTTCAGTTATTGGACCTTCAATTGCCTTCAACTAATCTCTTATTTCCACAAGTAAGAGATTTCCACAAGCCTTTGTTTTTTTTTGTTGGATAGAGTCAAGCTTCAATGTTTGTATCCATGATATGCTCTAGTACAGAACTGAACTGTGTTTGTGACTATATATGTAAAGATATTCTTTATGAGTAAAGAAAAATCCTTTTGAAATAAAAGATGAGGTTGAGAAGGTGGACCTTCAGGTAAGCCTCAGCTGGTGCAGGAATTGAACCAGCTGTTGGCATCACAAATGCAGTTGTTCAGCAATGAGGTGACATTTGTTTAGTGGTATCTAATGACATTTCTGGACAGGTTGATCAGGAAAATCGATACTAATACAAGGTCGCAGCTGTGGTTAGGATTTCATGGCTGATGCGCTGGGACTTTGGGCAGCCAGTCTCCGATTCAGTCACTTTCTGTATCCTGCCAGGTGACAGCATAGGCTTTGCATTTCCCCAAGTCCCTTACTAATCTGTCAATCAAAGTCTTCATCTGTCAACTTTACTAACTTCTCCTCACCAACCCCAGGAATATGAACAAAATATAACAGGTCTAAGTAGTGCAATGTCTTCCTTAGGAAGCCAGAGTGTTATTTAAGTCAATAGCCCCCTCCCTCTTTCTCCTCACCATGCATGATCCCGATCATTTCCCCATCTTATCTATTAAGTTGTCACCTTTCAGTATTATAATTCCCTTTGAATCCCAGCCTTCTGCTATCCAGTCCCACAATTTAATTCCCATGTCGCTTTATGCAGCATTTGCCCCGATTACCCCCTCTCGACTTTTAGTGGATGGGACCTGAGGATAGGCCAGGCACCATTCTCTTGAGAGACTGAGCTCCCCGACTGTGTTCTCATGATAGGTTGTATCTGGAACCTGAGGGCAGACCATGACCCACTCCCAGCACTGACCAGGTGCAATTCCCTCTTTCTTGCCTGTTGATGACCAGCCAATTGTCTGACCACCTTCAAACTGCTGCACAGACATTGGATACTACCCTTGATTACACCTTGACTAAAGAGTGTCATCCCGAACGTGACTGAAGTCTACACTCATTATACTTCGTGGCAAGACCAACTGCCTGTAAAACATTCAGAGTCATAGAGTCATAATCATAGAGATGTACGGCATGGAAACTAACACTTTGGTCCAACCCATCCATGCCGACCAGATATCTCAACCCAATCTAGTCCCACCCAGCCCATATCCCTCCAAACCCTTCCCATTCATTTACTCATCCAAATGCCTCTTAAATGCTGCAATTGTACCAGCCTCCACCACATCCTTTGGCAGCTCATTCCATATATGTTCATGAAAATGTTGCCCCTTTGGTCTCTTTTACATCCTTCCTCTCTCACCCTAAACCCTCTAGTTCTGGACTTCCCGACTCCAGGTAAAAGACTTTGTCTATTTATCCCATCCATACCCCTCATAATTTTGTAAACCTCTATAAGGTCACCCCTCAGCCTCCAACACTCCAGGGAAAACAGCCTCAGCCTGTTCAGCCTCTCCAGATAGCTCAAATCCTCCAACCCTGACAACATCTTTGGAAATCTTTTCTGAACCCTTTCAAGTTTCACAACATCTTTCCGATAGGAAGGAGACCAGAATTGAATGCAATATTCCAATAGTGGCCTAATCAATGTCCTGTACAGCTGCAACATGACCTCCCAACTCCTGTACTCAATACTCTGACCAATAAAGAAAAGCATACCAAACGCCTTCTTCACTATCCTATCTACCAGCGACTCGACTTTCAAGGAGCTATGAGCATGGATTCAAAGGTTCAGCAACACTCCCTAGGATCTTACTATGAAGTGTATACGTCCTGCTAAGATTTGTTTTCCCAAAATGCAGCACCTCGCATTTATCTGAATTAAACTCCATCTGCCACTTCTCAGCCCATTGGCCCATCTGGTCCAGATCCTGTTGTAATGTGAGGTAACCCCTTTCGCTGTCCACTACAGCTCCAATTTTGGTGTCATCTGCAAACTTACTAACTGTACCTCTTATGCTCATGTCCAAATCATTTATATAAATGACAAAAAGTAGAGGACCCAGCACTGATCCTTGTGGCACTCCACTGGTCACAGGCCTCCAGTCTGAAAAACAACCATCCTCTCTCTTCTACCTTTGAGCCAGTTCTGTATCCAAATCGCTAGTTCTCCCTGTATTTTATGAGATCTAACCTTGCTAATCAGTCTCCCATGGGGAACGTTGTCGATCACCTTATTGAAGTCCATATAGATCACATCTCCTGCTCTGCCCTCATTAATATTCTTTGTTACCTCTTCAAAAAACACAATCAAGGTTGTGAGACATGATTTCTCATGCACAAAGCCATGTTGACTATTCCTAATCAGTCCTTGCCTTTCCAAATACATGTACATTCTGTCCCTCAGGATTCCGTCCAACAACTTGCCCACCACTGAGGTCAGGCTCACCGGTTTATAGTTCCCTGGCTTGCCTTTACCGCCCTTCTTAAACAGTGGCACCACGTTTGACAACCTCCAATCATTTGGCACCTCACCCCGACTATCAATGATACAAATATCTCAGCAAGAGCCCAGCAATCACTTCTCTAACTTCCCATAGGGTTCACCTGATCAGATCCTGGGGATTTATCCACCTTTAACCGTTTCAAGGCATCCAGCACTTCCTCTTCTGTAATCTGGACATTTTGCAAGATGTCACCATCTATTTCCCTACAGTCTATGTCTTCCATATCCTTTTCCACAGTAAATGCTGATGCAAAATATTCATTTAATATCTCCCCCATTTTCAGCGCCTCCACACAAAGGCCACCTTGCTGATCTTTGAGGGGCCTTATTTTCTCCCTAGTTACCCTTTTGTTCTTAATATATTTGTAAAAACCCTTTGGATTCTCCTTAATTCTATTTGTCAAAGTTATCTCATGCCCCCTTTTGCCCTCCTGATTTCTCTCTTAAGTATACTCCTACTTCCTTTATACTCTTCTAAGGATTCACTCAATCTATCCTCTCTCAGCAGGGGGATGGGAACCTAAATTATAGTTCGAGTATTGAGGAAGTTGAGAGTAGGAAGGACAGAAATAAGGTTTCAGAGTCACAAGAGGGCAGCGGCAAGCAAAACGTTGGTTTGAAGTGTGTCTACTTCAACGCCAGGAGCATCCGGAATAAGGTGGGTGAACTTGCAGCATGGGTTGGTATTTCGGTTTTCGATGTTATGGCCGTTTCAGAGACATGGATAGCACAGGGACAGGAATGGTTGTTGCAGGTTCTGGGATTGAGATGTTTCTGTAAGAACAAGGAAGATGGGAAAAGAAGTGGGGGTGTGGTATTATTAGTCAAGGACAATATTACGGCTGCAGAAAGCACATTCGAGGACTCATCAACTGAGTTAGCATGGGCTGAGATTAGAAACAGGAAAGAAGAGGTCTCCCTTTGGGCGTTTTCAAAAGACCTCTGAATAGTTCCAGAGATGTAGTGGAAAGGATAGCAAAGATGATTCTCAGTAGGAATGAAAGTGACAGAGTAGTTGTTATGGAAGACTTCTACTTCCCAAATATTTACTGGTAATACTAGAGTTCAAGTATATTAGATGGGTCAGCTTTTGTCCATTGTGTGCAGGATGGTTTCCTGTCATAGTATGTAGACAGGCCAACAAGGGGTGAGGCCACCTTAGATTTGGTACTGGGTAATGAACCCTGCCAAGTGTTAGATTTGGCGGTAGGTGAGCACTTTGGTGATAGTGACCACAATTCACTTTGGTTTACTTTAGTGATGGAAAGGGAAATGTATACACCTGAGGACAAGAGTTATTGCTGGGGGGAAAGGGTAATTACAGTGCGATTAGACAAGATTTAGGATGCATAGGTTGGGGAAGGAAACTGCAGGGAATGGGGGTGGGGTTGGATGAGGACAGGAGGTGGCGTTGGATGGGGGCGGTGGGAGATGAAAGGGCCTTGGGCGCTGTGTGCTGCTGCAGTCTCCTGAACGTGGAACAGACTTTAAAAACTCCAAACCCCAGAGAAAAGGCATTTAATTGATTAACTGAATAATCGATTATTCGAATGAAATAGTGCCCGCCCATCTTGTTCTGATAATCAAGGTTCCCCTGTATATAGATTTCAGTAAGGCATTTGATAAGGTTCCCCATTGTTGGCTACAGCACGAAATATGGAGGCACGAGATTGGGATGATTTAACGGTTTGGATCACATTATAGGAAGAATGTGGAAGCTATGGACAGGATTCTGAGGAGATTTACTAGGATGTTTGCTGGTACGGAGGGAAGGTTTAACAAGAAAAGTTTGAGGGACCTGAGACTGTCTTCATTAGAGAGAAGAAGGTGACTTAACTGAGACATATAAGAAAATCAGAGGGTTAGAAAGGGTGGACAGGGAGAGTCTTTTTCCTGGGATGGTGATGGCTAGCATGAGGGGGCATTGCTTCAAATTGAGGGGTGATGGATATAGAAGAGATGCCAGAGGCAGTTTCTTTACTCAGATGCGGAACGCAATTCCTGCAACAGTTGTAGACTTGCCAACTTTAATAGAACATAGAACATAGAAAAATACAGCGCAGTACAGGCCCTTCGGCCCTCGATGTTGCGCCGACCGAAGCCTACCTAACCTACACTAGCCCAATAACCTCCATATGCTTATCCAATGCCCGCTTAAATGACCATAAAGAGGGAGAGTCCACCACTGCTAGTCGCAGGGCATTCCATGAAATCACAACCCGCTGAGTAAAGAATCTACCCCTAACATCTGTCCTATACCTACCACCCCTTAATTTAAAGCTGTGTCCCCTAGTAACAGCTGACTCCGTTGGCGGAAAAAGGTTCTCACTGTCAACCCTATCTAAACCCTTAATCATCTTGTACACCTCTATCAAATCTCCCCTAAACCTTCTTTTCTCCAACGAGAACAGCCCCAAGTGCCTCAGCCTTTCCTCATACGATCTTCCTACCATGCCAGACAACATCCAGGTAAACCTCCTCTGCACTCGTTCCAATGCCTCCACATCCTTCCTATAGTATGGCGACCAAAACTGCACACAATACTCCAGATGAGGCCGCACCAGAGTCTTATACAACTGCAACATGACCTCAGGACTCCGGAACTCAATTCCTCTACCAATAAAGCCCAGTACACCTGGGCGTACACCTTCTTCACAGCACTATTTACCTGGGTGGCAACTTTCAGAGATCTGTGTACATGGACACCAAGATCCCTCTGCTCATCCACATTACCAAGTAGCCTACCATTAGCCCAGTAATCCATCTTCTTGTTACTCCTACCAAAGTGAATGACTTCACACTTAGCTACATTGAACTCCATCTGCCACCTTTCTGCCCAGCTCTGCAACTTATCTATATCCCGCTGTAACCTGCCACATCCTTCTTCGCTGTCCACAACTCCACCGACTTTCGTGTCATCCGCAAACTTGCTCACCCAGCCTTCAAGCCCTTCTTCCAGGTCATTTATAAAAATGACAAACAGCAATGGTCCCAAAACAGATCCTTGTGGAACATCGCTAGTAACTGCACTCCAAGATGAACCTTTACCATCAACTACTACCCTCTGTCTCCTTCCAGCCAGCCAATTCCTAATCCAAACCTCTAATACACCGTCAATGCCATACCTCCTCAGTTTTTGCATTAGCCTGCCATGGGGTACCTTATCAAACGCCTTGCTAAAATCCATATACACCACATCTACTGCTTTACCCTCATCCACTTCCTTGGTCACCTCCTCAAAGAACTCAATAAGGTTTGTGAGGCATGACTTGCCCTTCACAAAACCATGCTGACTATCCTTGATCACATTATTCCTATCCAGATGTTCATAAATCCTATCCCTTACAATTCTCTCTAAGACTTTGCCCACAACAGAAGTGAGACTCACTGGCCTATAGTTACTAGGGCTATCCCTACTCCCCTTCTTGAACAAGGGGACCACATTCACTATCCTCCAGTCTTCTGGCACTATTCCCGTAGACAACGACGACATAAAAATCAAGGCCAATGGCTCCGCTATCTCCTCCCTAGCTTCCCAGAGGATCCTAGGATAAATGCCATCAGGCCCAGGGGACTTATCTATTTTCATCCTTTTCAGTATTCCTCAGACCTCTTCCCTACATACCTCAAGGTCATCCATTCTAATCACTTGTGACTCAATATTCACATCAGCAACAGTGTCCTGTTCCTGAGTGAAGATTGATGAAAAGTATTGATTTAGTGTCTCTCCAATCTCCTCCACCTCCGCACACAACTTCCCACTACTATCCTTCACTGGACCGGTACCTACCCTAGTCATCCTTTTATTCCTGACATACCTATAGAAAGCCTTTGGGTTTTCCCTAATCCTACCAACTAAGGACTTTTCATGTCCAGTTCTCGCTGCTCTTAGCTCTCTCTTTAGATCCTTCCTGGCTACCTTATAACTCTCAATCGCCCCAACTGAACCTTCATGCCTCATCTTTACATAGGCCGCCCTCTTCCCTTTCACAAGGGATTCCAATTCCTTATTAAACCACGGCTCCCTCACAGACCCTTTACTCCCTGTTTGACTGGTACATACTTATCAAGGACACCCATTAGCTGTTCCTTGAACAATTTCCACATATCATTTGTGTTCTTCCCTTGAAGCCTATTTTTCCAATCCACGCATCCTAAGTCATGCCTCACCGCATCATAATTTCCCTGCCCCTGAAGTGCACACTTATCCCTCTCCATCACTACAGAAAAAGTCATCGAGTTGTGGTCACTGTCCCCGAAGTGCTCACCTACCTCCAAGTCTACCACCTGGCCTGGTTCATTACCTAGAACCAAATCCAGTATAGCCTCACCTCTTGTTGGCCTGTTTACATATTGTGTCAGGAAACCCTCCTGCACACATTGGACAAACACCAACCCATCTAACGAACTCGAGCTATAGCTTTCCCAGTCAATATCTGGGAAGTTAAAGTCCCCCATAACAACCACCCTGCTACTTTCACTCTTCTCCTGAGTCATCCTCGCAATACTTTCCTCTACTTCTCTCGGACTATTAGGAGGCCTGTAGAAAACTAACAGGGTGACCTCACCTTTCCTATTTCTAACCTCAGCCCAAACTACCTCAGATGGCAAGTCTTCATCCATCGTCCTTTCCACCGCTGTAATACTATCCTTGACAAGCAATGCCACACCTCCCCCTCTTTTACACCCATCTCTGACCCTACTAAAACATTTAAACCATGGAACCTGCAACAGCCATTCCTGTCCCTGTTCTACCCACGTCTCTGTAATGGCCACAACATCAAAGTCCCAGGTACCAACCCACGCTGCAAGTTCACCTACCTTATTTCTTATACTTCTGGCATTGAAGTATACACACTTCAAGCCACCTTCCTGTTTACAGGCACCCTCCTTCAAGATTGATGCCATGTTCCTAACCTCCCTACACTCAAGGTCCTGTACCCTAAAGCTACATTCCAGGTTCCCATGCCCCTGCAGAGTTAGTTTAAACCCTCCCAAAGAGCACTAGCAAACCTCCCCCCAAGGATACTGGTGCCCCTCAGGTTCAGGTGTAGACCATCCTGTTTATAGAGGTCCCACCTTCCTCAGAAAGAACCCCAGTTGTCCAGAAACCAGAATGCCTCCCTCCTGCACCATCCCTGTGGCCACGCATTTAACTGTTCTCTCTCCCTATTCCTCGACTCTCTATCATGTGGCACGGGTAACAAACCAGAGACAACAACTCTGTTTGTTCTAGCTCTAAGCTTCCAACCTAGCTCCCTGAAAGCTTGCCTAACATCCTCACCCCTCTTCCTACCTATGTCATCAGTGCCAACGTGGACCACAATCTGGGGCTGCTCCCCCTCCCCCTTAAGGACCCGGAAAACACGATCAGAGACATCACGTACCCTTGCACCTGGGAGGCAATATACCAATCGTGAGTCTCTGTCGGCCCGGCAAAACCGCCTATCTGTGCCTCTCACTATTGAGTCCCCAATAACTATCGCTCTACCTTTCTCCACCCTTCCCTTCTGAGCAACGGGGACAGGCTCTGTGCCAGAGGCCTGAACCTCGTTGCTTACCCCTGGTAAGTCATCCCCCCCCACAAGTATCCAAAACGGTGTACTTGTTCTTGAGGGGAATGACCGCAGGGGATCCCTGCACTGACTGCTTCCTCCCACTCCCCCTCACTGTCACCCATCTCTCTATACCTTTCAGAGTAACTACTTCCCTAAAGCTCTGATCTATGACCATCTCTGCCTCCCGAATGATCCACAGTTCATCCAACTCCAGCTCCAGTTCCCTAACACGGTCTTGGAGGAGCTGGAGATGGGTGCACTTCTTGCAAGTGTAATCAGCAGGGACGCTAATGGCTTCCCTCACCTCAATAGTCATTAGATAAACATATGGATGATAATGGAATAGTGTGGGTTTCAGATTGGTTTCACAGGGCAATGCAACATCAAGGACCGAAGGGCCTTTACTGAGCTGTAATGTTCGATGTTCTTCTATGTTCTAGTTGCTGCTAAAGATGATTTGCAAAAAGGCAAATCACCATGGAGGCACAAGTGTGTGAGCACCAAGACATCACTGAGCAGCCTTAGACCCAGCCTGGTTTAGCCTATGAGCTGGGTACCTGTTCTGTGCAAATTGTCCTCACAATCTGACAATGTCGAGAACCATTGCTGTGCCATGACAATACAGAAAGGTTGGGGTCGCATGTCGGATGTGACATGTTGGATACTAGTGTCAAAAGACGTAGGGTACTTGAGGCTGTTGCCCATGGAGCATGCCCTGACATGCTGATGACAAGTTTCCAAGATATTTGCTAGAGCTGTTCAGGAAGACTTCAATGATTGAGGTGGGAATTGGGACCCCGGGTAACAGTGAGGAAAGTGATCAGTCTGAGACTGAGACAGTTGAGAACAGAAGCAAGTCAAACAGTCAGGGCAGGCAGGGACAAAACAGAGAACAAGTTCGAAATGATAAATTAAACTGCATTTATTTCAATGCATGAGGCCAAACAGGGAAGGCAGATGAACTCAGGGCATAGTTAGGAACATGGGACGGGGATATCATAGCAATTACAGAAAGGTGGCTCAGGGATGGACAAGACTGGCAGATTAAATGCTACAGGAAGGACTGAAAGGGAGACAAGAGAGGAGGGAGAGTGGCAATTTTGATAAGGGATAGCATTGCAGCTGTACGGAGGGAGGATATTCCCAGAAATACATCCAGGGACGTTATTTGGGTGGAACTGAGAAATACGAAAGGAATGATCACCTTATTGGGATTGCATTATAGACCCCCTAATAGCCAGAGGGAATTTGAGAAACTAACCTGTAAGGAAATCTCAGTTATCTGTAAGAATAATAGGTTGGTTATGGCAGTGGATTTTAACTTTCTAAACATAGACTGGGTTGCTATAATGATAAAGGCTTGGATGGAGAGACATTTGTTAAGTGTGTGCAAGAACATTATCTGATTCAATATGTGGATATACCGACTGGAGAACGTGCAAATCTTGACCTACTCTTGGGAAATAAGGCAGGGCATGTGGCCGACATGTCAGTGGGGGAGCACTTTGAGGTCAGCGACCATAATTCTATTAGTTTTAAAATAATGATGGAAAAGGATAGACCAGATCTAAAAGTTAAATTTTTAAATTGGAGAAAGGCTCATTTTGATGGTATTAGACAAGAACTTTCAAAAGCTGATTGGAGACAGATGATCGTAGATAAAGGGACGGCGGAAAATGGGAACCCTTCAGAAATGAGATAACAAGAATCCAGAAAAAGTACATTCCTGTTAGGGTGAAAGGAAAGACTGGTAGATGTAGGGAATCCTGGATAATTAAAGAAATTGAGGGTTGGTTAAGAAAAAGAAGGAAGCCAATGTCAGGTATAAGAAAGAGCGATTGGATGAATCCTTAGAGTACAAAGGCAGTAGGGGTCTACTTAAGAGGGAAATCAGGAGGGCAAAAAGGGGACATGAGTTAGCTATGGCAAAAAAGAATTAAAGAGAATCCAAAGGGTTTTTACAAATAGGGAGAGAATAGGGCCCCTCAAAGATCAGCAAGGCAGCCTTGGTGTAGAGCCGCAGGAGATGAGGGAGTATTTTGCAACAGTGCTTACTGTGGGAAAGGACATGGAAGATCAAGAATAGGGGGAAATAGATGGTGACACCTTGAAAAATGTCCATATTACAGAGGAGAAAGTGCTGGATGTCTTGAAATGTATAAAGGTGGATAAATCCCTAAGACCTGATCAGGTGCTTCCTAGAACTCTGTGGGAAACTAGGGAAGTGATTGCTGGGCCTTTTGCTGAGATATTTGTATCATCAATAGTCACAGGTAAGGTGCTGGAAGACTGGAGGTTGGCTAACTTGGTGCCACTGTTTAAGAAGGGCGGTAAGGACAAGCCAGAGAACTATAGACCAGTGAGCCTGACGTCAGTGGTGGGCAAGTTGTTAGAGGGAATCCTGAGGGACAGGATGTACATGTATTTGGAAAGGCAAGGACTGATTAGGGATAGTCAACATGGCATTGTGTGTGAGAAATCACGTCTCTCAAACTTGATTGAGCTTTTTGAAGAAGTAACAAGGAGGATTGATGAGGGAAGAGTGGTGGATGTGATCTTTATGGACTTCAATAAAGTGTTCGACAAGGTTCCCTATGGAAGACTGGTTAGCAATGGAATACAAGGAGAACTAACCCAGCCCCAAGACACAATGAAACTGCTGAAGTATAACTACAAGGGGTTGTCATTTCAAAATCCAGGTTTAGTTACTGAAAATCTCCACCCTGAAGTGCATGGTCAGCAGATTTTTCAGAAGAACACTTTTGTGGGTGTGCGTGTGTGTGTGCAATTCTGGCTGCTTTTGTGGCTAGGAATAAACTACAGTGTCACTTTATTAAGAATTTCCAAAATGTATTATTCATAGGGTTGCCTTAATGTAGCAACAATGATTAGCAATGATCTGTTCCTGTACAGATTAGGTTGTTTGCTCAGATGTTTATCAGACTTTAAAAATATATGTATTGTTGATTGTCATATTAGTGCATAGCCTCTTGCTCAAAGAAATATCTATTTTTTCACTTTGCGTAAATTTAGGTTTATTTCCATTTTGAGAAAATTACCTAAGCTAGATTTAACTGATTTTTTATATTCCTTTTTTAAAATGTCAATAAAACTTTCTTGTATTGATTGAAAAACAATAGTTAATGTGGTAGGGGTAGCATCCTGCTCTCTCACTGAAATGGTGGGGAACTCTTCCCTCGGTTTTCCTCCTCTTCTTCTGGTCCATCTTCCATCTGCCTGATGAGGAATGCTCAATGAATACTGCTTTCAGTGTACTGATGGATGAAATCTGCTGCCTACAATGTGTGCTTGATGAGAAGTGTCCTCTGAGACTACTGCCTGATGCCCCAAAACAGTATTATATCATATTTCCAGGGGCAGGTCTATCAATTGTCTGAACTCTTTTGCCATTGGCCATTGGGCAACTACATTAGAGGTTGCAGAAATGGCACCTTATGGTCTTTAAGATGCAGATGTTTGTGGAATGTAAAGTGAGGAACAAAAGGATCATATCAGTATTGTGGGAGGGAAGCGAAGGGTGTAGGTGAGGGCAGAGGTGTAGGAAATGTCTAAGAGCCCTGTCAATCCCAGCAGGAGCCTCAAAAATGTCCACATTTCATCTCAAATGAGGATTCCACCAGTCTTCACTTTCCATACAGACATATCATACCATACAAAATGGATTAGAGTAATATAACAAAGCAAAGCATTCAATGTTACAGCTGTAGAGAGAAGGTGCACAGAGAGCGAGTCAATATTAAATTTAAAATTTGAGAAGTCCATTCAAAAGTCTGATAACAGTGGGGAGGAAGCTGTTCTTGGATCTATGCATATGCATATACAAACTTTTATATCTTCTGCCCAACAGAAGAGAGAATAACAGTGGTGGAAGGGGTCTTTGATTAATTCAGTTGCTTTCCCGAGGCAGCGGGATGTACAGCTGAAATTAATTGGGTGGGAGGTTGTATGCGAGATGGACTGAACTGTGTTCATGACTCTCTTCAGTTTCTTGAGGTTTTGGGAAGAGCAATTGCAAACCAAGCTGTGATGCATCCAGGTAGGATGCTTTCTATCTGTATGGATAGGATCACTAGCTGCTAGTTCCACAACCCATAGTGTTACAATGTGGAGGTTGAATCGCTCTGTTAATTAAAACCAAACACCCAGAAAAGCTCACCTCGCCTCATAATTTGTTAAAATGTGAAGTGAGTGACTGAGAATTCCTAATTTATTTAAAGGAAAATAACAATTTATTTTTCTAATGCTAATTGAGAACACTAAACAAAACCTATTCACAAATCCAAGCCCCCGTTTCTTAACTACTTACTATCTGACCCCAACTTTGTAAAAATGCTGTTCCAATAACACACTTATTAAACATTACATTTACTCATTCTCAAGTCCAACAGTCTCTGACTTCTCCACTGTCTTCAATCTTCCATCTGTTGGTCTCCCTGGGTCATCTTCTTTATTTTTATAGAGAGTATGTTTTACAGGTAGAGAGTGCTTTCATGTTTCTTTGAGAGCAAGTTGTTAAATGGGCAATGAGCTTTCCGGCTCTGTAGCAGTAACTCTGCTCTTCAGTGGAAATTGCTCTCCAACCAAATTTCAAAATGGCTGCAATTTTTATACCCCCACCTCTGTCTTTGATCCGATGTTATCAAAACAATAAATTCAAACTCAATTAGGTTTTGATAAAGTATAGAAGAAGAATAGCTAAAAAGAACCTCCATATTTGCAAGACTTTATTTTGTATTAATAAACTGACTTTTAAAAAGGCGAAGTTCAGTGACCACGAGAATGAATGAATCTTGGCACAAATTAACCTGATTCCCAGATAGTTGCCATGGCAGTTCACATGACACGATGATGCAATGACCAGGCCAAGATAGTGCAGCCTAGGTACTATCTCATTGACGTGGATGACACTAATCAATTGGTTTGTCTAACATGTGTGAAACAATCCTCGGAGGAGTAACGTCACATTAACAGTATTGTTATTTAGAAGTAATTACCTTGTTCACATGCATTGATGTAAATAAAAACACATCAGCAGCTTTGTTTAATGATACTAAATTTATTAATTATCTAATAAGAACCTAATTAATTAAAAAAACATTATGTATTGAGAAATAGAGAACATGAGATAATAATGAAAATTAAGGGTATAAGTAATGCTGTCTCCTTACTAAGATTTATGGATATGTTATTAACATAGTCAGGCATATCTATGATGAATACTCTGGATTATTGACTATTGATCTCTCGTTGGCTTAATTACAATAAAGTGTGCTGTTTTGCAACTTACGTGCGGTCTGAAAAATTTGGAGTTCACATTTTGGCACTGTAACTTGTTTCCCAATAGAGGAAACGGTTCTCTTGGCTGATTAAGTGACCAAAAGTTTGAATCAAACTCAACACGTAGGGTCCCCTTAGGATTTTACTTCACAAGTTTTCTCATCCGGACGTTGAAAGCTGAATGTTAGATTATTTGATGAGGAGTCTTTTTTTTCATTTGTTCAGTTAAATGGTTGATTTTTAAAATGTTTTTAATTTTTTTATCTGCTTCATATTAACTCTGTGTGTAATCTAAGGTCGATGAATTTTATATGTAAGGTGCTGTTGAGACCTTCTTCTTTTCAAGATTAATGTTACTGAGGGCCCTAAAGAGACTTTGAGTGTGATGACGAGTAGAATTTGAGAAATGATTACACAGCAGGATTATTCAGATAGAATAATTGCCCATCAGAAAAGGCATGAAGATGGTTTAGATCTCTCCTGTGGCTTTTCTTCTGTCAAACAGTTATTCCATTTTAGATAGACAGAACCTGCGGCCCAAACAGTCCACACCGATCCTCCAAAGAGTAACCCATCCAGACCCATTTCCCTCTGACTAATGCAACTAACACTATGGGTAATTTAGCATGGCCAATTCACCTGACCTGTACATCTTTGGACTGTGGGAGGAAACCGGAACACCCAGAGGAAACACACGCAGACACGGGGAGAACGTGCAAACTCCACACAGACAGTCACCCAAGGCTGGAATTGAACCTGGGACCCTGGCGCTGTGAGGCAGCAGTGCTAACCACCGTGCCCCACCCCCCCAAATTTTGGGTATTGTTGAATGAGAGACTATTGCTGAAAAAAATAGAAGTGGTCATCAGATCTGGGACGCTAAGAATGAATCTCATGTGAATGGGGTTTGTTAAGATTTGAAACTTTTCGAGAACTCTCCAGTGAGGGGCACAGACGGGAGATTCGGCGGAGTTTGAATCTTGGATGGTACATTGCATTTCTGTTGTCAAGGTGAAGGATGTCTCAAAACATTTGAAGCACATTGTCAAGTGGGTGAGTGAGAAGCCAAAATTTGTTGTACACATTGATAGGAATGGCATTGTTAGAGAAAGGGTTATGGCTTTACAGAGTGAGTATAAAGAGGTGAGAGAGAAGGTTAAAAACAAGAAAATGAAAAGTAGTAACTTCTGGTTTACTTCTGGTGCCAAACTCTAATAAGGGAAGGAATAAAAGGAGAAAGCAGATAAATCAATGGTTGAAGAGATGCTGCAATGTGCAGGGATTCACTTCCTTGAAGCACTGGGATCTTTTCTGGGACAGAAAAGACATTTCAAAAAGGGTAGGTTTCACCAGAACTAGAAGGGGACTAATATCCTAGTGGGATGCTTTGCTATTTATGGAGCTTGTAAATTTTTAAGGGTGGGGGGCTGAAGCTTTCTATGTAACAGTGAAAATGGAAAGAAAGATGACTGATTCTGAATCAGAAAACAACAAGATATTTAGAAAAGATGGACAAGAACAAGTCAGAACAAAATAACACTGAATAATTAAACTGCATTTATTTCAATGCAAGAGTCTTAATGGATACGTCTGATGAACTCAGAGCATGGAAGAGAACATGCTGGGATGTCATAGCTATGACAGAACCTTGGCTGAGGAATGGAAAAGACTGGCAGCTCAGTCTTCCAGGTTTTAGATGTTATAGGAAGGATGGAAAGAGAGACAAGAGAGGAGGAAGAGTGGCATTTTTGATTAAGGAAAATATTAATACCGTAATTAGTGAAGTTATTCCTGAAAGATCAATTAGTAAAAATGTGTGGGTTGAAATTAGAAATAATAAAGGGATGATCACCTTGATGGGATTGTACTATTGGCTCCCCAATAGTCAGAGGATAATTGAGAAGCAAATATGGAGAAAGATCTCCATTCTCCAAATCATATGTAAAAATAATAAGATTGAAATACTAGGGTATCTTTAATTTTCTAAACATTGACTCAGACTGCCATGGTGGTAAAGGTTCTGATGGTGAAGAATTTGTTAAATTGCAAGAAACCTTTCTTTATCAATATATAAATCTTCCTACAAGAGATGGATCAAAACTTGACCTTCTCTTGAGAAATAAAGCAGGCAAGTGACTGAAGGGTTAATAGGAGAACACTTTGGGACCAGTGATAATAAAATTAATATTATTAAAATAGTTATGTAAAAGGATAAGTCTTCCATAAAAGTTAAAGTTCTGAATTGGAATAGGGCAAATTTTAAGGGGATGAAGCAAGAACTATCAAAAGTCGATTGGAGCAGAATGATCACAGGTAAAAGGATGACTGACAAGTGGGAAGCCTTCCAAAATGTGATAACAAGAGTTCAGAAACATTCTGTTCCTGTTGGAGTGAAAGGCAAGGCTCGTAAGATTAGGGAACAAAGGATGAATTAAGATGTTGAAGTTCATAAAAAATAATCTTCTTTTCGTGAGACAATTGGGATCAACTGAATGTTTTGAAGAGTATAAAAAGGGTAAGGACATTTTAAAGAAGGAAATGAAGAAGACAAGGAGGGGACGGGAGATACCCTTGGCAGATAAGTTAAAGATAATCCAAAGAGATTCTATAAATACATTCAGAGTGAGGGAGGAACTGGAGAGAGAGTACGACCCCCTAAAGATCACAAGATTGTCTATGTTGACCCTCAAGAGATGGGAGAGCTGTAAATGAATATTTCACATCAGGTTTTACTGTTGGGAAAGAAATGGAGGCAAGAGAAATCAGGGAAATAAACACTGATGTTTTGGAAACAGTTCACAGCACGTAAAAATAGATAAACCTCCAGGACCTGATCCAGTGTGTCCCAGGATTTGCAGAAAGTTAGAGAGAAGATTGCAGGGCTGTGAGCATAAATATTTGTATCACCAATAAACACAGGTGAAGAACCGGAGAACTGGGGGTGTGTTTAATATGTCAATGTTTAAGAAGGGACGTGAGGAGAAACCTGAGAACTATCGACCTGTGAGTCTGACTTCGACGGTGGGTGAGTAGTTGGAGGTGATTCTGAAAGATAAGGACTTACACAGATTGGAAAAGAAAAAACTGATGAGAGTACTCAGCATGGTGTCATGTGAGGAAAATCATATCTCACACACTTGATTGGTCTTTTTTAGGCAGAGTGGCAGATGTTGTTGCTTGAACTTTAGTAAAGCCTTTGACAAAGTTCTGCATGGTAGACTAATTAGTAAAGTTAGCTCACATAGGATTCAGGCCTGCCAATTGGATATGTGATTGTCTTCACCTGTAGAAGGCAGCAGGTGATGGTGGAGGATTGTTTTTCAGACTGAAGGCATGTGACCAGCGGTGCTCCACCTCTGTTTGTATCTATATTCTCATCCAAAGCATTTATACAAGAGGTGTGTTTTATGAATTCAATAAAAGTGAATGGGAACACTGGTGTTAAAAATGAGTCAAAATGTTTAAAACTTATCCACTGAGAGTCATAAACATAACTGTTCGTGGCATAACAGTACCATGGAATATTGTTGATAATCTTTCCAGGTTTATATACAAAGTAGTTGGGAATGTTCTTTAAACAAAAGAAGATGCAGATTGTTGCTAGAACCATGGTTGCAGTTTTCCCTGTGCAATACTTAGTTTTCCTCTCATGTAAACAAATAGCGACAAATCGATCAAAGGAAAAAGTAATGGTGAACCACGCAGAACAATCAATGGTCAAGCATCCGAGGGCATAGAGAACACTATAAACAGGAGCGATACACAGGAAATACAGAGGATAATAATGTTTTAGTCAGTGAAGGATGATATAAAAAACAATGAACAGTAGATCTGATGCTGTCATGGCCACCAGATAGCGAGTGCTGCATGTAGAAAGGCCACATTTGCCCCAAGCTATGATCACAATCACCACTAGGCTAACTGTAAGAGAATGGAAAAAAGGAGACTTGAGGATATTAATCAAACATTCTCTGGGCCTGAACCCAGACTGTATGTAATAACACAAAATTTATTGTTGTTCCATGTTATATGAAGTTTAACAAAACTGAACTGTCTCCAAATTGGTACTTTTCAAGGACACCTGGAAGAACATGAGCAACTGATTACTCACAGAAACATGGTCATGTACTCAAGGTCTTTTTTTGGGGCAGCAGCAGTCGATTTCACCTACTTTATAGGTTACTCTGACTGGCTGCCATTTGCAAGAAGACTACAGCATTCATACAAAGACATCTGGGATCAGTAAAACACAGAATAGGAGACACCAAATATGGATATTGGTTGCAAACTTTCTGTATTTAGTTCTGGAGTGTTCACAGTTCAGTTTGCCTCCAGAATTCTATATCCACACTGTATGAACTACAGTGTATATACTGAGTACTGAGCAT
The DNA here is from genome assembly GCF_020745735.1 of Hemiscyllium ocellatum. NCBI lineage: Eukaryota > Metazoa > Chordata > Chondrichthyes > Orectolobiformes > Hemiscylliidae > Hemiscyllium > Hemiscyllium ocellatum. Next base: position 32,896,545 of record NC_083433.1, read on the forward strand.
TGAATCAGTCCACAGTATCCAGGAATGGATGGCCTTAATGTGGATGAACAAAATATAGGGCATTGAGTCCTCCCTCATGCACAGGATTGAACATCCTGACCATCTGAACCATGACGGTGTTCAGCAGGGAATCCGATCGCATGTCCCAGGTTAGATACCCACCTCAATCAGAAAAACTTCAACATTTGAACTGACATCCCTCATCTGTCGAAGATCGTACACCACAACCCTCAACAAAAATTTTGAATCCTGGTCATGGTAATCCTCTGGTTTAGAAAGAAGGCACTTTATCTGGGATGAAGCAAAGCTTCCTGCCTGATGTCCAAGCTCACGCTCCCAAGCTCCTCTCCTCAGGCCCTCTCTTTGTGAATGGAGATACCCCCTCCCAGATTCGAAGCACACACTGGGGCTAGAATACCCCATAGTTTAACCAGCACTCCCCATGGAGATCAGTAGAATTGTACCACAGCTTGCCATTAACTCATAAATATTTATCAAAATTGATAGTCAAAGACAAAATAATAATCCCAAGTGATGCACCTTCACGTAGACCATTATTGTTTGGGGAGTATCAAAGGACAACAGCCTGAAACTTTGACTCTCTTGCTCCTTGGATGTTACCTGACTGCTGTGCCTTTTCCAGCACCACACTCTATCTGTAGCCCCCATTGTATCCTCATTCCTAATGATCTGCTGAACCCACCCATTACCCTGTTGTATCTGGGCTCCCATTTGGAGCAAGCTGCCTGAGCAAAATCCACCAATACAATCTCTTTCCATCAAAGAATGGGAAACACCAGGTATTACTGCAAGATGGGTTCATACAAAACCCATCTGACCAATAGCAGGCTGTGAACTACCACAGGGAGAGGGTGGTCTTCCAAAACACTTTCTAGACCAGCCAGGGCCACTGCTCAGCCAATCTCCATCAATGTAGTCTCAGTGTCAACACATTCCACACATTCCTTGGGCGACTGTGTGGAGTTTACAAAGTGAAAAATCACACAACACCAGGTTATAATCCAACAGGTTTAATTGGAAGCACACTAGTTTTCGGAGCGCTGCTCCTTCATCAGGTGGCTGTGGAGGACACAATTGTAAGGCAAAGAATTTTCAGCAAAAATTTACAGTGTGATGTATCTGAAATTATACATTGAAAATTATACGTTTCTGTTTTTCAGCGGCAGCAGCAACTCAAAGGGTGGGAGCTTGCACCAGGTGCCTGCCGGGAGCGGTGAGTCACTGATTTGTGCTTTTAACTTTGAAGTCAGAGAGCAGAGGTTTCTGAGAAAGGAGGGACTTCTTATTTTATTTCCATCCAGCTATATAAGTCAGTGTCTTCTCAACATGAGACCTTACCTTTGTAGGGCCTCCCACCCAAACACATCCTCTAACCTTAAAAATCACAGAACTATCACCTAAGCATCTCTTTTTACTTTGTGACTAGGGAATTAGCAGGGATGGCAGTGCAGGGACAGCAATGTTTTTCCTGCATGATGCTTGAGGTCAAGGAGACCAATAGTACATCTGCAGGAAGTGCACCCAACTCTCGCTCCTCCAAGACTGTGTTCGGGAACTGGAGTTTGAGCTTGATGAACTTTGGATCATTCGGGAGGGAGAGGCCGTGTTGGATAAGAGTTACTGGGAAGTAGTTACTCCTAGGCAAGAAGAAAGCTGGGTGACTGTTCGAAAGGGGAAAAAACAGTCAGTGGAGGGATCCCCTGTGGTCGTTCCCCTGAAAAACACGTATACCGTTTTGGATACTGATGAGGGGGACGACTTACCAGGGGCAAGCAGTGGGGCCCAGGTCTCTAGCACAGAGCCTGTCCCTGTTGCACAGAAGGGAAGGAGGGAAAGGAGGAGAGTGTTAGTCATTGGAGACTCAACAGTTAGAGTTTCAGATAGAAGGTTTGTAGGGAACGAACGAGACTCGCGGTTGGTGTGTTGCCTCCCAGGTGCCAGGGTCCATGATGTCTCGGATTGTATCTTTGGGGGCCTGAAGGGAGAGGGTGGCCAGCGTCAAGTCGTTGTCCATGTAGGTATCAACAACATAGGTAGAAAGAGGGATAGGGATGTAAGGCAGGATTTCAGGGAGCTAGGGTGGAAGCTGAGAGCTCGAACAAACAGAGTTGTTATCTCTGGATTGTTACCCATGCCACATGAGAGTGAGGCAAGGAATAGGGAGAGATATCAGCTAAACACGTGGCTGCAGGGATGGTGCAGGAGGGAGGGTTTCAGGATTTTGGATGATTGAGGCTCATTCTGGGGAAAGTGGGACTTGTAAAAACAGGACCGTCTTCACTTGAACCAGAGGGGTGCAAATATGCTGGGTGGGAAATTTTCTGGTGCTACTCGGGTGGGTTTAAAGTAGCTCAGCAGGGGGATGGGAACTGGAGGTGTAGTGGCAGTGCAGAGGGGAATGAGAGTAGGAAGGACAGGGACAGGATTTCAGGGTCACAGGAATGTGCTGGCAGACAGCGAAGTGGTTTGAAATGTGTCTACTTCAATGCCAGAAGTATCCGAAATAAGGTAGGTGAGCTTGCGGCATGGATAGGTACCTGGGACTTCGATGTTGTGGCCATTTCAGAGACATGGATAGAGCAGGTTGAGGAATGGATGTTGCAAGTTCCAGGGTTTAGATCTTTCATTAAAAAAAGACAAAGCGGTAAAAAACAGCAAGGCGTGGGCTTGTTAGTCAAGGATAATATAACGGTGGCTGAGAGAACTTTTGATGAGGACTCGTTTACTGAGGTAGTGTGGGCTAAGATTAGACACAGGAGAGGAGAGGTCACACTGCTTGGAGTTTTCTTATAGTCCTCCACAGAGTTCCAGGGAGGTGGAAGAGAGGATTAGCAACATTATTCTGGGTAGGAGTGAAAGAAACAGTGTGGTCATTATGGGGGACTTTTAACTTCCCCAACATTGATTGGAAATGTTATAGCTCTAGTACGGTGAATGGATCAGTTTTTGTCCAATGTGTCCAGGAGGGTTTCCTGACACAGTATGTCAAAGGGCTGATAAGAGTGAAGTCTACACTGGATCTGGTGCATGGTAATGAACCCGGCCAGGTGTTTGATTTAAATGTAGGTGAGCACTTTGGAGAGATTGACCATAATTCAATTACGCTTAGTTTAGCGATGGAAAGGGATAGGTGCACGCCACAGGTCAAGAGTTATTGATGGGGCAAGGGCAATTATAATGTGATTAGGCAAGAATTAGGATGCATAGAATGAGGTAGCAAAATGCAGGGGAATCAGACAATGGAAATGTGGAGCTGGTTTAAGGAACAGATATTGCGTGTCTTTGTTAGGTATGTCCCTGTCAGGCAGGGAGGAAGTGAAAAGGTAAGGAAACCTTGGTTTACAACAGAAATTGCATCTCTTGTTAAGAAGAAGAAAGAGGCTTGTGTTGATGAGGCAAGATGGTTCAGATGAGGCGATGAAGAGTTACAGATCAGCTAGGAAGGATTTAAAGAGAAAGTTAAGAAGAGCAAAGAGAGGACATGAGCAGTCTTTAGTAAATAGAATAAAGGAGAAACCTAAAGTTATCTACAGGTATGTGAGGAACAAAAGGATGATTAGGGTAGGAATAGGGCCAGTCAAAGACAGAAGTGGGAAGTTGACTATGGACCCTGTAGAGACCGGAGAGGAGCTAAATGAACATTTCTCATCAGTGTTCACTCAGGAAAAGGAGGGTATTGTAGAGGAGAAAAAATGGGGTACGAGATATTACACTAGAAAGGATCAAGATTAGTTACACACAGGTGTTATCAATTCTTGAAGAAGTGAAAGTAGACAGGTCCCCTGGACCGGATGGGATTTATCCAAGGATTCTCTGGGAAGCTAGGGAGGAGCTAGAAGAGCCTTTGGCTTTGATGCTTGAGTTATCATTGTCTCCAGGTTTAGTACCTGAGGACTGGAGGATTGCAAATGTTGTGCCCTTGTTCAAGAAGGGCAGCAGAGATAACCCAGGTAATTATAGACCAGTGAACCTTACATCTGTGGTACAAAACGGTTTGGAAAGGATTATGAGAGATAAGATTTATAATCATCTAGAAAGCAATAATTTGATTTCAGATAGTCAACACGGTTTCGCCAAGGGCAGGTCATGTCTCACAACCTCATTGAGTTTTTTGAGAAGGTGACCAGGCATGTAGATGAGGGTAGGGCAGCTGACGTTGCTTACTTGGACTTCAGTGAAGCCTTTGATAAGGTTCCACATTGTAGGCTGTTGCAGAAAATGCAGAGGCGTGAAATTGAGGATGATTTAGCAATTTGGATTAGAAACTGGCTTTCTGGAAGAAAGCAGCGAGTGGTGTTTGATGGAAAATATTCAGTCTGGAGTCCAGTTACTAGTGGTGTGCCACAAGGATCTGTTTTGGGACCACTACTGCTTGTCATTTTTATAATTGACTTAGACGCAGGTATAGGTGGATGGACGAGTAAATTTGTAGACGACACTAAAGTCGGTGGAGTAGTGGACAGTTTGGAAGAATGTTACAGGTTGTAGGGGGACTTGGATAAACTGCAGAATTGGGCTGAGAGGTGGCAAATGGAGTTCAATGCAGCTGAATGTGAGGTGATGCACTTTGGGATGAATAACAGGATCGTAGAGTACTTGGTCAATGGAAAGATTCTTAGCAGTGTGGTTGTGCAGAGGGATCTTGGAGTCCATGTACATAGAACCCTGAAAGTTGCCATCCAGGTGGATAGTGCTGTTAAGAAGGCATACAGTGTGTTAGGTTTTATTGGTAGAGGGATTGAGTTCGGGAACCACAATATCATGCTGCAACAAAACAAAACGCTGGTGTGGCCACACTTGGAATATTGTGTACAGTTCTGGTTGCCCCATTACAGAAAGGATGTGGAAGCATTGGGAAAGGTACAGAGGAGATTCATCAGGATGTTGCCTGGTTTGGAGGGAAGGTCTTATGAGGAAAGGCTGAGAGACTTGGGTTTGTTTTCATTGGAAAGAAGAAGGCTAAGGGGGGATTTGATAGAGACATACAAGATGATGAGAGGATTAGATAGGGTAGACAGTGAAAGACATCTTCCTAGGATGATGACGTTAGCTTGTATGAGAGGGTACAACTACAAATTGAGGAGTGATAGACTTAAGACAGATGTCAGAGGCAAGTTCTTTACGCAGAGTCGTAAGGGTGTAGAATACCCTACCTGCCAATCTAGTCAACTCAGCCACATTAGAGAGATTTAAACAATCCTTACATAAGCACATGGGTGATTTTGGGATAGAGTAGGGGGACGAGCTGAGGTTGGCGCAACATCGAGGGTTGAAGGGCCTGTTCTGCACTGTACTGCTCTATGTTCTATGTTCTAAAAATACCTTGATTGTCTGTTCAATCTTTCATCTGTTTGAATACCATGATAGTTTCATTTCTTTCATGTGTAAATCACAAAACTTTTTTTAAAATCGCTGCATTCTCAGGTTAACTGTAACAATTGGTGTTAGCTAGACAATATGTTGATGGTGTTAGGCCCCTGTGTTCTCTATCGACACCATGATGCTTAGATTGATTCAAATCTAATCAATCTAAACTCAGATTTCTCCAGTTTCCTCATTTCCCCTCCCCCCACCTTGTCTCAGTCGATTCCCTTGAACTCAGCACCGCCCTCCTAACCTGCAATCCTCTTCCTGACCTCTCCGCCCCCACCCCACTCCGGCCTATCACCCTCACCTTGACCTCCTTCCACCTATCACATCTCCATCGCCCCTCCCCCAAGTCCCTCCTCCCTACCTTTTATCTTAGCCTGCCTGGCACCCTCTCCTCATTCCTGATGAAGGGCTCTGGCCCGAAACGTCGAATTTCCTGTTCCTTGGATGCTGCCTAACCTGCTGTGCTTTAACCAGCAACACATTTTCAGCTCTGATCTCCAGCATCTGCAGACCTCACTTTTTACACGTGGGGAGAAAGTAGCATAGAGTACATAGGTGAATGGGGGAGGGGATGGAGGTGATAGTCAGAGAGGAGGGTAGGGGAAGGTAGCAGAGAGTACAATGGGTGAATGAGGGTGGGGATGAAAGTGATAGGTCAGAGAGTGGATAGGTGGAAAAGAAGATAGGCAGGTAGGACAAGTCATGAGGGCGGTGCTGAGCTGGAAGGCTGGAGCTGGGGTGAGGTGGGGGAAGGGGAAATGAGGAAACTGTTGAAGTCCACATTGATGCCCTGCGTTTGAAGTGTTGTGAGGCGGAAGATGAGGCATTCTTCCTCCAGGCGTCTGGTGGTGAGGGAGCAGCGGTGAAGGAGGCCCTGGACCTCCATGTCCTCGGCAGAGTGGGACGGGGAATTGAAATGTTGGGCCACGGGCCAGTGGGTTTGATTGGTTCGGGTGTCCCAGAGATGTTCCCTAAAGCGCTCTTCTAGGAGGCGTCCCATCTCCCCAGTGTAGAGGAGACCGCACCGGGAGCAACAGATACAATAAACGATATTGGTGGATGTGCAGGTGGAACTTTGATAGATGTGGAAGGATCCTTTGGGGCCTTGGATGGAGGTGAGGGAGGAGGTGTGGGCACAGATTTTGCAATTCCTGCGGTGGCAGGGGAGTGTGCCAGGAAGGGAGGGTGGGTTGTTGGGGGCATAGACATGACCAGGTAGTCATGGAATGAACGGACTTTGGGGAAAGCGGCAAGGGGTGGGGACGGAAATATATCCCCGGTGGTGGGGTCCATTTGGAGGTGGTAGAGATGTTGTCGGATGATGTGGTTAATGCGAAAGTTGGTAGGGTGGAAGGTGAGCACCGGGGAGGGGTTCTGTCCTTGTTACGGTTGGAAGTGTGGGAAGAAGGGCGGGATGTGGATGAGATGCATTGCAGGGCATCTTTAACCACGTGGGAAGGGAAATTGTGGTGTGTGTGTGTGTGTGTGTGCGTGTGTGTGTGTGGTCTGAGGTGATGGGTTGTGAGTGTCTGAGAGAGAGAGTGTATATTTTTGTGCGTGAGTGTATAGTGGTCTAAGTCTCTGAGAAGATGCATATGTGAGTGTGTGTGTCTGTAAGGGTGTGTGTGAGTGTCTGTGTGTATGACTGTGTATATGTGTGTCCAAGTGTGTACAGGAGTGCCTGTGTGTGGTGCAATGGTGGTCACCTGTAGTGTGACATGAATCCAAGGTCCCGGTTGAGGCCCTCCCTATGGGTATAGAACTTAGCTATCAGCCTCTGCTGGGCCACTTTTCACTACCATGGACCCATGGCAAGGAAACACTGATACAACTACACAATGATATCAACAAGTTTCATCCCACCATCAAACTCACCATGGACTACTCTTGACTATCTGTCTCATTCTTGGACACAATCACTTCCATCAAGGATGGACACCTCAGCACCACACTCTACCACAAACCCACAGACAAGCTCACAATTCTACACTACTCCAGCTTCCACACAAAATATTTTAAAACAGCCATCCCCTATGGACAAGCCCTACGTGTACACTGGATATGCTCAGATGAACAGGAACATGATGGACACCTGGAAGTACTCAGGGATGCCCTCATAAGAATGGGGGTAAGATGATCAACTCATCGACTACCAGTTCTGACATGCCACAGCAAGGAACCGTAATGATCTCCTCAGGAGACAGACACGAGCTGCAGCCGACAGAGTACCCTTCGTTGTTCAGTATTTCCCAGGAGATGAAAAACTATGCCATGTTCTTTGTGACCTGCAACACATTATCAATGAGGATGTGCACCTCACCAAGACCTTCCCCACACCTCCACTACTTGCATTTAAACAACCGCCAAACCTCAAACAGATCATTGTTCGTAGCAAGCTGCCCTGCTAGACGCTGCAAGACGTATCAGTGTGTGGATATGGATACCACCATTACACGTGGGGACACCTTCCACCTTGTCCATGGCGGGTACACATGTGACTCAGCCAACATTGTCTATCTTTTATGTTGCAGGCAAGGATGCCCTGAGCATGGAACATTGGGGAAACCGAGCAAAGGCTACGGCAATGGATGAATGGGCACCGTACAACAATCAACAGACAGGAGTGTTCCCTCCCAGTTGGGAAACACTTCAGCAGTCCAGAACATTCGAGTTCAGACCTTCGGGTGACCATCCTCCAAGGCGGAATTCGGAACAGGCAATAGCAAAAAGTGGCTGAGCAGAGGCTGATAGCGAAGTTCTGTACCCATAGGGAGGGCCTCAACCAGGACCTTGGGTTCATGTCACACTACAGGTAACCATCATTGCACTTTACACGCACACATACACTCCTACACATACACACCACATATACACAGACACGCACACGCATCCTCTCAGAGACTTAGACCACTCTACACTCACGCACACACATATACACTCTCTTTCTCAGACATGCACAACTCCCCACCCCAGGCACACATACACTCCCACTCTCACACAAGCACCCCCTCACAGACTGAAGGTACTTTACACTCACATATACATACATATACTCTCTCTCTCACACTCACAACACCCAACCCAGACAGACACACACACATGCACACATATACATATATTTTGTGGGGTGAATTTGTACTTGCAGTGTTACATTGTACTTTGCACAAACACTGCTTGAATTCATGTAAAACTCTGTTATCTCAGTTCTTAGATTAGAATCAATCTAAACATCATGGCGTAGACAGAGAACATAGGGGCCTAACACCTTCAACATATTGTCTAGCAATACAGACCGCATCCGAGGAGCAGGAGAGTTGACATTTATGGCATAAGCCCTTCATCAGCATTTCCAGCACCACACTCTCGACTAGTGAAGAAGGCAGTTGGTATGCTTTCCTTTATTGGTCAGCGCATTGAACACTGGAATTGGGAGGTCATGTTGCGGCTGTACAGGACATTGGTTAGGCCACTTTTGGAATACTGTGTGCAATCCTGGTCCCCTCCCTAATGGAAAGATGTTGTGAAACTTGAAAGGGTTCAGAAAAGATTTAGAAGGATGTTGCTAGGGTTGGAGGGTTCAAGCTATAAGGAGAGGCTGAATAGGCTGGAGCTGTTTTCCCTGGAGCGTCTGATATTGAGAAGTGACCTAATAGAGGTTCATAAAATGTCTTGAGGGACATGGATAGGGCAAACAGATAAGGTATTTTCCCTGCGGAATCCAGAACTAGATGGCATAGGTATAAGATGAGAGGTTTAAAATTTAAAAGGGACCTAAGGGGCAACTTTTTCACATAGAAGGTAGTACTAATATGGAATGAGCTGCCAGAGGAAGTGGAAACATTTAAAAAAGCATCTAAGCAACATTTAAAAGTCTATAGACGGGTATGTGAATAGCTTAGTCTATTAGTAAATTAGTTTAAGATGTCTGATCAGCATGGATGCATTGGACTGAAAGGTCTGTTTCTGTGCTGCGCATTTCTATTAAACTATGAATCCTACTCCCCTGCACTCAGTCGATAGTCTTGAACGTTATGACTTTTCAGTGCTCATAGACTGGGTGACTGCTTCTCAGAACATCTACATTCTGTTTGCAAAAAAAGGACCCTGAGCTTCCAGTTGCTTGCCACTTTAACACATCCCTGTGTTCCCTGGTCACGATCTCTGTTTCAGGTTTGCTGCAGAGCTCCACTGAAGCTCAGCACAGGCGGGAAGACCGTCACCTCATTTTCCACTTGGGGACCCTACTGCTTTCTGGACTCAATATCGGGTTCAATAACTTTAGGGCTTGGACTCTCCCATATCTTTACCTCAACCCTGACAGAGCGAATACTGTTCTGCATTGAAATATTATAAGCATCTGTGATATGACTACATAGCAATCTCAGAGTGTACTGAAAAATTGAAAATATGTAACATGTGAAATGGATACTAGAGTTCGTTGCTGTTTTGACAACAATTCAAATTTAACCAGTCAGTTTAAATAATGCTCCAGAATGATAAAAACCAATCGAGTTTGAATTTATTGTCTTGCCAACATTGAACCAATGAGACGATCCAATGTTGGGGATATTAAAACACAGGCATTTTGAAAATTGGACAGAGAAACTGCCATCAACACAGATCCAAAGAGTTAGGAAACACTCTCTATTAAAGGTACCCTTTCATATGAAACATATTTGCAGTAAAAAGAAAGACGGCAAACCAGGGAAATCGTCTGCCGGAAGAAGGCAGACACAGTAGATGAGAGCTGCTGCATGGTTTTGAAATTAACTTGATGTAATTTTAATAAATGTTTTTATTGGAACAGCATATTGTTATATAGTTGGAGGCAGATAATAAGCAGTTAAGAAAAACAGGAGATTAGAATTGTGAATATTTAACGTGTTCAATGTTCTCTTTTAGAGTTAAATAATAAATTGATATTATTTTCTTTAAATTGTGGAATTTGGGAGCTCTCTGTCACTCAAACTTTAACAGATTATGAGGCAAGGTGAGCTTTTCTGGGTGTTTGGTTTAATTAGCAGAAGAGTTCACGGCCATGCCGTAACAGTTTGGGGGCTTGTGTCTGAGATTTGATCTCCAGTTTTCCTGTTCCTTGGATGCTGCCTGACCTGCTGTGCTTTGACCAGCAACACATTTTCAGCTCTAATCTCCAGCATCTGCAGACCTCACTTTTTACTCTGAGATTTGGACAAGTTTAGACTGATCCAGTCTGTGAATTGGACAGAGTTGAACAGATTTGGGGTACAAAAGATCCCAGCAGAGTTTAACAGTTGCCGATTTGTGTCCTAGATCTTATTTAGGTGAGGCAATTTGTTTAATTTTGGCTATTTGTGGTGTCTTAAATTAAACGTGAGGGAAATGGCTCTTAAGATTGCTAAAGAGATTTTGGGGTTTGAAAATGGTCCCCAAATTTTCCAGGAAAGTTTAGAAAGGCAAAGGAAGGACATACTTTTAGAAAATGCAAACATGTTAGAATTGGGTTTCACCAGGGACAAAAGGAAAGCTGAAATTGTAATGGAGTTGGTCAAGCACTTAGGTGTATCAGAGAAACAGACTAGTGCAGTAGCATCAGAAAAACTTAAATTGCAATTCAGGCAATTGAAATTAGAAGATACAGCAAGAGAAAGGGAAGAAAGGGAGAGAGAGAAAGAGAAAGAGAGAGATGAAAAAGATAAGAAGTAGAACGGGAGAGAGAATTTGAACTTCAGAGGTTGTGGATTATTCAGGAAAGTTAATAGTGATGTATACAAATATGTTAAAATATGGTCACATTTTTATGAGAAAGTTATCATAGCCATCTTTAGTTCATTTGAAAAATTGGCTAGGCAGATGGTGTGGTCAGACAACTTGTGGGTAATGCTAGTTCGGACAAAACTGGTAGGCAGAGCTACTGAGGTATTTGCAGCGCTGTCAGATGAGGGGTCAAGAGCTTATGCAGATACCCAAAAAGTCTATTTTGAGTGCTTATGAATTGGTACCAGAAGCATATAGACAGAGGTTCAGAAACATAAGGAAGGAACCAGTTCAGACTTATGTTGAGTTTGAAAGAATTAAACATAGTCATTTTGATAGATAGGTGCGGGCCTCAAAAATAGATACGACCTATGAGGCTCTGAGAGATTATTCTGTTGGAGGAGTTCAAAAACTCACTTCCATGTGGAAGAACAGAGAGATCAAAAAGTGAGAAAAGTGCCCCTCCCCCTCCTTCCACCCCTCTCAGCCACCAGCTGGATTTGTTCCTCCCATTGGCCAATCGGCTTGTGCCCTCTGCCTTTCTTCATCTATCCCCAATTCACCACCCTGGCCCCGCCATCCCCTTTATCTGTAGCTCCCTCCACATCTACCTCTGGTCCTGAGGAGTGGTTGCACTCGGGGTGTCGACTTCTCCACCTCCTGGTACTGCATGCTTGCTGTGTTCTTCCAGCCTTCTGCCTGTCTATTTTGGATTCCAGCATCTGCAGGGTTTTTTTTTGGTCTCGTGTGAGTTGAAAGTGTCAGTTCCTAACCTACAGAATGTTTTTTTTTTAAATTAGCAAGGTTAATGTACAGCATATGCAAAAGCAAAATAGTCAAGCAACATACCCTGAAAATAATTTTGGGGTGGTACAGTGGCTCAGTGGTTAGCATAGCTGCCTCACGGTACCAGGGTCCCAGATTCGATTCCAGCCTCGAGCGACTGTCTGTGTGGAATTTGCACATTCTCTCCGTGTCTGCGTGGGTTTCCTCTGGGTGCTCCGGTTTCCTCCCAAAATCCAAAGATGTGCAGGTTAGGTGAATTAGCTGTGCTAAATTGCCCATAGTGTTAGGTATATTAGTCAGTGGGAATGGGTCTGTGTGGGTTACTCTTCAGAGGGTTGGTGAGGACTTGTTGGGCCGAAGGGCCTGTTTCCACATTGTAGGGAATCTAATCTAAAAAGAAATGACAGATGAATATGCATTGGTGCATGAGGCAAAGTTTACTTCCAGCAAGAGTTTCATCCTGTGAGGAATAGAAATTGGGAGAAGGGGTGATCCTACACGATGAAACAAAGGGTAGACCACACTGGTAATAGATTACCACAGGTGAAAAAAGAAGCACAAGAGAGTGAAAAGTAGGTGAAAGGTCTCAGGTGTTTCCAATACGGTAAGGTGAGACATATAAAGTCAGCGCTGGTCGTTGAAGAAAGTCAAGATAGTGAAAGAGGCCAAACCAATGGCATTAGTGAAAATAGGAAAGGAAACCCCAAGAGCAGTCTAAGACTGCAGGAGAGTGCACAGCCTAGCAGGGGCTGGGTATTAAATTAGTTCCTGATCTCTGTAAAAATTACCATTATTGGAGGCAATTCTATTATGGAGTATTAAGGCAAAATGGGTGGTAGAGGAGTTAGTAGCTTTCTTTATGTGATATGGGCTACTCAGAGAGATTCAGTCAGACCAAGGATCTAATTTTATTGTTAGGCTGTTTAAGGAAGTTGTGGATAACTTAGGCATATAATACTTTAAATCAAATGCGTACCATCCTGAATCCCAGGGAGCTTTGGAATGGTGGCATCAGACCCTGAAGACCATGTTAAGAGCGTAGTGTCAGAATCACCTGAATGATTGGGATAAGGGTATTCCATTAGTATTTTTTGCCATTAGGGATGACTAAAATGAATCAACTCAGTTTACTCCATTTGAGTTAATATTTAGACATGAAGTGAGAAGTCCTTTCAAACTAATTAAGGAAAAATTGACAGGACCGAAGTCAGAGATCTCACACTTGGATTTTGTATCTGAGGTGAGGGACTGATTAAATCACCTAGGTGAGTTAGCTAAGCAGCATCTCAAGAGGGCACAGCATAGAATGAATCATGTGGCAGGTACAAACTCAAAAATTTGTATGTTTTGACATGGATATGACTTATTAGCATTGTAACCAGTGGTAGGAGATCCCTTCAAAGCCAGGTTTAGTGGACCCTGTCAAATCTAGAAAAAGTTGATTCAGGTAAGCTATCTGGTAAAGATGCTGGATAGGAAAAATCTGTATCAGATGTGTCAAGTGAATATGTTGAATCGTTACTGTCGTGGAGACAGGGAATTGGAGATACAGGTGTTAGTTACTGTCTCGCAGAGGTGAGGAATCAATTCCCGATGTTGTGGCATTTGATGTGCCTTGAAATATGTTAAATAATGAGGAATTCTTGAGGAGTGGGATTGGTTAGTGTGCTATCTATTTCAGGAGCAAAGAACACAGTTGAAAGTTTTGATGCAGCAGTATGAGGACATAGCAGGAATAGGATGGGGAGAACTAATATTATTATACATGAGGCGGAATGCTGCTGCAATAAAACAACACCCCTACAGACTTAATCCTCTCAAAGCCACTCAAGTCCAGAAGAAAGTGGATGTGATGTTTAACAAAGATATCATCGAACAAAGTCAGAGTGAGTGGAGTTTGCTGATCGTGTCAGTTCCCAAATCTGATTCTGAGAAGGTCAACGTTTAATAAAATTGGACTCCTATCCAATACCAAGGTTGGAGGACTGTATAGAGACAAAGTCACTTACATCAGAAAGTTGGATTACTACGTGGCTATTGGCAAGTACCTTTATCTGAGAAAGTGAAAGAAGTTTTGGTCTTTACAAATGCAATGGGTTATGTCAGGTCAAAGTGACGCCCTTCAGAATGAAGAATGCACCAGCCACATTCCAAAGACTCATGAACAGAGTTGTGGCCAGATTAACAATTGTACAGTTTATCTGGATGATGTAGTGATCCATAGTAAGTCTTGGAAAGATCACATGGGGTAGTTGGCAGAGCTTTTTGAACGATTACTAGAAGGAAAACTGGTAATAACCTTCAAGAAAACAGAATTCGTGAAGGCAGAGGTGACATTCTTGGGGCATAACATTAGTTGTAGAAGGTTGACAAAGGCCATTGAGGAAATTCCATGACCAACGTTGAAGAAAGAGGTGTTTTGATTTGTGGGACTAAGCGGATTCTACCAGAGCTTTGTTCCAAACTTTTTCAGCATGGTGACACCACTAACAGATTTACTAAAGAACAACACAAAATTTCGGTGGACAGAATGCCAGGAGGCATTTGAGAATTTAAAAGCTGTATTAACCACTGCCCCAATTTTAGCTACACTAACATTTATGAAACACTTCAAAGCTGTAATCGATGCTAGCAATATAGGAGTTGGAGCTGTACTGTTACAGGAAGATGATGATGGAATTGAATGGCCAATTGGTTACTTTTCAAAGAAACTCAACATCCACCAGAGAAAATACTCTAACATTGATTAAAAAAAAATACTGAGATTGGTACTGGCCTTACAATATCTTAATGTTATGTGACAAAAACAATGTATCAGAGACAGTTGTGTACACATCACAATCCTCTTACATTCTTGGAACAATTAAAGACAAAATATGAGACTATTTCATTGGAGTCTTATGTTACAGATTTCTAATTTACAAATTGTACATTTTTACTTGTAAAGATCTGATAGCAGATACATTGGATGTAAAGGATAAAATAAGGGTAAGATTGGACAGATTCTAATGTGTACGTGTGTGTGTGCATGTGTGTGTGTGCGTGTGCAGAAATTCATATGAACTTAAATTAATGACCTGTGTATTTTATTGTAAAGGGATTGTGAATTAGAAAAAAAAAGACATCTTTTCATTATGATGGTTCTTTTTTTCCTTAAAAGGTCATAGGTTATGAATGTGAAGGCATGGACTGTACCTTTGAAGAGACAGTGAATGCTAATCGGAAATGAAAGTTTGCAAGAACAGTCTCAGTGTACTGGAAAATTGAAAATAAGTGACATCTGGCTGTGAAATGGATTCCTGAGTTAGTTGCTGTTTTAATAACCATTTGAATTTAACCAATCAGTTTAAATTATGCTCCAGAATACTAAAATTGAGTTTGAGTTTATTGTTTTGCCAACATTGAACCAATGAAACGATCCAATGTTGGGGATATAAAAAGATAGCATTTTGAAAATCAGACAGAGTAACTGCCACCAGCACAGATCCAAGAAGTTAGGAAACAGCTCGATCAAAGATACCTTTTCATATGAAAAATATTCACATTAAAAAGAAAAATGACAACCCAGGGAGATCTTCAACTGGAAGAAGAAAGACACTGAAAACTGCAACCACTGTATGGTTTTGAAACTAAGTTGATGTAATTTTACTAAGTATTTTATTGGAACAGTATATTGTTATAGAGTTGGAGGCAATTAATGAGAGAAAGGGGGCTAAGAGTTGTGAAAAGTTGTCATTTAATGTTTACTTTTAGAGTTAACGAGCAAATTGATAGTTATTTTCTTTAAACAGTGGAATTTGGGGAGTTGTCCATCACTCATTTTAACAATTTACAAGACAAGGTGAGATTTTCTGGGTGTTTAGTTTAATTAACAAGGGTTCACTGCCATATTGTAACATTAAGCACAGTCAGATTCACCCCACCTCTGGAATTCAGCTCTTTTAGTCCATGTTTGACCCAAGGTTGAAATGTGATGAAGAGCTGAGTGCCCCTAGCAGGTTCCAAACTGGGTGTTACTGAGCAGATGCTGCTTCATGACACTGTAGGTGAAGCTTTCCTTCACATTTTCATGATCAGATTAGATTACCTACAGTGTGGAAACAGGCCCATCGGCTCTCCAAAGAATAACCCACCCATACCCACTACCCTCCACCTAATACACCTATCGCTATGGGCAATTTAGCATGGCCAATTCACCTGACCTGCACATCTTTGGACTGTGGTAAGAAACCGAAGCGCCCAGAGGAAACCCACACTGAGATGGGGAGAATGTGCAAACTCCACACAGACAGTCTGTCCGAGGCTGGGATTGAACCTGGTGCTGTGAGGCAGCAGTGCTAACCACTGAGCCACTGTGCTGCCCCATGATTAAGAACATATTGCTGGATCTCTAATTCACTGGGTTGGCTTGTCCTGCTTTTTATGCACATCACATAGCTGGTCAAGTTTCCACTCTCATGTGAAAGCCAGTATTGTGGTTCAGCAGGAACTGCTTGAGTTGGGGTACAGCAAGCAATGGAGTACATGTCATCTGTCCCATTGCTGGAAAGTTGTCAGAGCTTCAGCCTTTGTCCGCTACAGGAGGTCAATTTGGAGCAAGACATCAGCATTTCTGTCTAAACATTTGTGCCAATGGGTTTAGCCTTATCTTTGCACTGATGTTTTGGCTCTACCATTGTCAATTATTATTGGAGATAAATGTGGAGCCTGCTCCTGCAATGAGTTGTTTAATTGTTCACCATCATTCATAACTGGTAGGGCAGGACTGTAGGACTTAAATGACATCAAAGAGTCACAGAGTCATAGAAGATGCACAACACAGAAACAGACCCTTCAGTTGAACTTGTCCATGCCAACCAGATATGCTAAATGAATATAGTCTGATTTGCCAGCATTAGTCCCATATCCCTCTAAATCTTTCCTATTCATATAACCATCCAAATGCCTTTTAAATTCATTTCATTTCAGCTCATTCCATATACGCATCACCATCTGTGTGAAGAATTTGCCCCTTTGGTCCCTTTTAAATCTTTTCCCTCTCACTCTAAATCTATGCCTTCCCATTTTGGACACCCCCACCCCTGAGAAAAGACCTTGGCTATTTATCCTATCTATGCCCCTCATGATCTTATAAATCTCTGAGGTAACTCCTCAGCCTCCAACACTCAGGGGAAAATAATCCCAGCCTATTCAGCCCCTCCCTATAGCTCAAAGTCTCCAAACCTGGCAGCGTCCTTGTAATTCTTTTCTGAACTCTTTCAAGTTTCACAACATCCTTCCTATGGCAGGGAGACCAGATTTCCAAAAGTGTCCTAACCAATGATCTGGACAGCCGCAACATGACGTCCAAACTTCTACGTTCAATTGTTATGATGCTGAAGGCATGTCCTGTCCCTTTAAGAGAGAGACAATGCTGTTCTGAACTGAGAGCTTCCAATCATCTGCGTATGTGACTAAATGGCAGACCCAAAGTGCATTGGAAAATTGAAAATGTGTAACATCTGGCTGTGAAATCGATACCTGAGTTTTGGTTGCTATTGTGATAAAAACTTGAATTTAATTTAATCAGTTTAAATTTTGCCCCAGGAAACTAAAAACCAAATAAAGTTTGAATTTATTGCTTTGCCAACATCAAACCAATGAGATGATCTGAAGTTGGGGGTATAAGATTGCAGAATTTTGAAAATTGGTCTGAGAGCAAATGCTGGAGAGGGAGAAACTCCTGGAGAGCTAATTGCCCACCGAACATTTTGCTCTCAAAGAAATTAGAAAACACTCCTTCAAAGGTACCTTTTTTAATGAGAAACATACTTGCAGTAAAAAGAAAGAAGATGACCCAGGAGATCTGCCGGAAGAGTGAAGACACAAAAGAAGACAGAACCTGTGGTTTTGAAATTAAGTTGATGTAATTAAATGTCTTACTGGAACAACATATTGTTATAGATTTGGAGGTAGATAATAAGCAGTTAAGAGAAAAGGGGGCTTAGGCTTGTGAATAGTTATTAAAGAATAAATTGATATTGTTTTCTTAAATAGTGGAATTTGAGTGTTCTCTGTCACTTATATTTGAACAGATTATGAAGCGAAGTGAGTTTTTCTGGTTGTTTGGTTTAATTAACAGTGAAGTTTCACCTCCATGTCATAATACGGTGTACTGACCACTAAAGGCAATCATACTAAATGTCTTCTTCACTATCCTGTCTAGCTGCAATTCCCTTACAAGGAGCTAAGAACCTGCACTCCAAAGTCTCTTTGTTCACCAACACTCCTCAGGACCTCACCATTAAGTGTATAAGTCCTGCCCTGATTTGCCTTTCCAAAAGACAGCATTTCACATTTATCTAAATGAAGCCCCATCTACCACTCCTCAGCCCATTGTCCCATCCAGTTTGTTGTAAAATTACTTAGTTCTGTCTATTGCATCCTGCTCAGACATGTGGTGAATGTAATGGTGAAGACCATGGTTTAGATGTCATTGTGAAGCAGGCAGAGAATGGTGACAGAATTCTGTAGGCATCCAAATTTAAGGAAGATATTCCATAATCCCTCACAATTGAAAGAGTTGAAGGCCTTTGTAAGATCGAAGAAGGACATGTTGTTGCTGTTCCCTGCACTGTGCTTGGATTTGTCACGCACTGAAAATCATGGCCATTCTGCATCTTGATGGGCGGAAGCTGCACCAAGACTCGGAGAGGAGCTCTTCAGCCACTGGGAGGAGGTAACTGAGGAGGATTCTCACAATGACCTTTTCCATAGTGGAAAGTGGAGAAATCTCTCTGTATGGTCAGACCTGTCTCCTTTCTTGAAGATGGTCACAAATACAGCATCACTGAGGTCTCCCAGCATGCTCCCTTCATTACAGACAAGGGTGATGAGGTCATGGATTCATGTCAAGAATGACTGTCTACCATATTTTAGTCCTTCAATGGGGATTCCATTTGTGCTGAAGGCCTTGTTGTTGTTCAGCTGACAGAGTTTATTTTGCCCTCACGGCGGGTTGGAGGTTTGCTGAGGGGACGATGGATAGTGTGTTGAGGGATGGTGTCAGGAGCATTTGTGTTCGAGGCCGTGAATCGGTGGAGGAGGCCCTCAAAGTGCTCTCTCCAGTAAATGCTGACTGTCTCTTGGTCTTTGATGAGTTACTCTCTGTTTTTGGCTCTCAGTGGGGTCACTCCCCAGGTACGCGGGCTGTGGATGGCTTTGGTTGCGCTGAAGAAGCTGCCCACGTTGTGGCTGTCAGTGAGTCGCTGACCCTCCTGCTGACTCTCTCCACCCACCATCTATTCTTTAGGTCATGGCTTCTTTGTTGCACCTCAGCCTTCAGTTGTGTGTTCACCTGTTTCCTTTAGCTCGGGTTTTGGTGGTTTGCTGGTTCAGGAATACCTCATGACTGTGATCTCAGAGATCCTGGATCTCCTGCTGATTCTCACTGAGCCAGGCTTGGAGGTTTCTGTTCTAGAGGCCAAGCTCCACACAGCTGCTGACTGGGGAGGGGTTTAGGCTGGATCAGATGGTGTGGGCACTCTGTGACTCAGATATCTTCATCATCATCAGATCGGCTGTGAGGCACTGCCTGAGAAACACTTGCTTCAGTGGGATAGTAATAGAAGTGTGTGGGTACAGGAGTGTGCGTGTACAGGTTTAATTTGATTGTCATGTACCGAAGTGCAGTGAAAATCTGTGATTATAAACTGTACAGACAGATCCTAGTAAGCAAGAACGGCCAGATCAAAAGGACCTAGAGGTACGCAGATTACATTGCTCAGGGCGTACGTGAGGTGAGATCAACGTTAGCAAGATCAACATTCTTTGAGGTGTGTCTTTGTGTATATGTACAGGGTTGTGTGAGTGTGTGCATGTGAGTGTGTGTACAGGGGTGTGTTTGCCTTTTACAAAATGAATGTCTGGAGAGCGAAATTATGATTTTTCTTGAGGTTTGACTTGAGCAGCTCAGTGCCATGGGAACCTGTGCACCATGCCTGCCCCCCAGGATGTGGAGACTGAGACAAACATTGTCCTAATCTGGAATATCATGAATTTAGTGAGAGATACAGCAGTGCTGGTCTCCCATTGGAAAGAGTCATCCTTCAAGTGAGTGTTGAAGACTGAATTGTGCCAAAGTCCAGGAAAACGTATTGAAGGACACACTAATGTTTACATAGTGAGCAATGCCCAGTGGGGACAGCCCACTACCTCAACGCTATCTGCTGTTATGGAGTGAGGGTTGGTACCTTTTGCAACCCCTCACAGCTTCTACTAGGATACAGACATAAGTCTTGGCATACTTAGTGAATGTTCCATTTGTCTTGTGACACATAACAGACCAAATAACCATAAGAATTAGGATAAGGGGTAGGTTATTCAGCCTCTCAACCCTCTCTGCCATTCAATAGGATCATGGCTGATCTGACATTCCTCACGTCCACTTTCTTGATCTTCCCCATAACCTTTGGTTTCCCTACGGATGAAGAATCTATCTACCTAAACTTAAATATACAGAAGGACTCTGTCCACACAGCTCTATGGCAAGGACTTCCAAAGACTGTCAACCCTCTGAGAGAAGAAATGCCTCCTCACCTCAGTCTTAAATAAAGGAGTAAGCTTCTTTATTCTGAGGCTATGCCTTCTGCTCCCAGACTCTCCCATGAGAGGGAACTTCCTCCCTGCATTGCCCTGTCAAAGCCTATGTTTCAATGAGACCACGTCTCATTCTTCTGAATTCCATTGAGTACAGTCCCAAACTGTTTAACGAAGACATTCCATCCATTCCATCCATTCTCGTGATCATTCGAACAAACCTTCTCTGAACTGCCTGCAATGAAATGATGCCTTTCCTTAAATAAAGGGACCAAAACTGCTCACAGTACTCTAAATGTGGTCTCACCAGCGCCTTGTACAGTTACAGGAAGACTGAAAACATAGAACATAGGATAATACAGTGTAGAACAGGCCCTTCATTCCTCGATGTTGCGCTGAGCTGTGAACTATTCTCAGCTATTCCCCTACACTATCTCATCATCATCCATGCAAGGATTGTTTAAATCTTCCTATTGTGGCTGAGTTAATTACATTGGCAGGCAGGGCATTCCACGCCCTTACCACTCTCTGAATAAAGATCCTGCCTCTGACATCTGTATTAAATCTATCACCCCTCAATTTGTAGTTATGTCCCCTCGTACAAGCTGATGTTGTCATCCTAGGAAAAAGACTTTCACTGTCTACCCTATCTAATCCTCTGATCATCTTGTATGCCTCTATGAAATCCCCTCTTAGCCGCCTTCTTTCCAATGTGAACAAACCCAAGTCTCTCTGCCTTTCCTCATAAGACCTTCACTACTATTATACTCCAATCCTCTTGAAATAAGGGCCAACAATCCCAATTACCTTTTTTTTTTAAGAATTCCTACACTGTGGAAACAGGCCTTCAGCCCAACAGGTCCACACTGACCCTCTGAAGACTAACCCACCCAGACTCATTCTCCTACCCTACTATTCTACATTTACCACAGACTAATGCACCTAACCTACACATACCCTGAACATTATGGGCAATTTAGCATGGCCAATTCATCTAACCTGCACATCTTTGGATTGTGGGAGGAAACTGGAGCACCTAGAAGAAACCCACACAGAGATGGGGAGAATGTGCAAACGCCACACAAAGAGTTGCCGCAGGCTGGAGTCCAACCCAGGTCCCTGGCACTGTGAGGCAGCAGTACTAAACACTGAGCCACTGTACCTGTTGCACTTTTTGCGCGAGCGTTCTGTATTTCATGCACAAGTATCCCCAAAGCCCTTGTGTTGCGGCTCTCTGCCATTTTTCTCTATTTAAATAATACTCTGTTCATTTGTTCTCCCTTCCAAAATGAACTTCACATTTTCCCACTCCATTCCACTCCATTTGACAACTATTTGTCCACTCACTTAACTTGTCAATACCTTGCCAATGCTTGTCGAACAGTTTGCATCCCTCACATAACCTGTCTTTCCACCTTTTTGTACATTCTATACAAATTTGGCACATTCTGTACATTTGCTTCTCTCCTCAAGTGAAAATTTTGATAAGCTGTAATATTATGTGCCATGCATGACCATTGGTTTAGCTCAGTTGGCAGTGCAGCTAGCTTTTAATACTAATAGCAAAAGTTCAAATGACACCCTGGCTGAGGTTACCATGAAGGACTCTCCTTTCCAACCTATCCCCTTGTCTGTGGTGTAGTGATCCTCAGTTTAAACCACCACCAGTTATCTCTGTCTATTGAGAGATCAGGACTACGATAACTTTGTCTTACCTGTTCTGTACGATTTGAAATGGACTTTAACATAATGTATTGCACATATTATTTCATTAAGTGCTGCATACCTTTGCAAAAAAAGTCATTGATTCTCATAAATTATCCAGTTGTTTACTTAACGATTCAGTATCATCATATTCTACCTCATCTGTGTTCTGACGTGGATAACTGCCAAAATTTGGTTACCCAAACTATAAAATAAAACATTTTGAAAATGCTGAAATTCGAATCTCCCTGTGGAGATTTCCAGAGAATATAGATAACTGGCTTTGTTGACTCCAAGTTTAATTCAGTCAGGTTGTTCATCGAGGCAGAATAGTGCAGTCAGAAAATGCACTGAATTATTCGCAATGTCACCAAAATATATTACATGATCCTGGCCATGATTGGTGTTCTGGGTAAGTGGGTTTGTACAGAAACTGTGTGAATATGCTGGTTTTACTGTGGGATTGATATTGCTAACAGTCTTTCTGCAGATACCGGGTCACTTTTTATCATTTGTTTTCAAATTGGTCAGTTGGTCTCAATTAACTCTGGAGTTTTGATTTACTGTCTTGGATACAAGTGAGGTTCTGATTGTAGCTGGCATGACTGTTTTGTACAATGATGTTTAAACCAGCAATGCCTGCAAAAGAAAAGATAATGTTGTCTAATCAGAAACAGATATTGCTGGAGAAACTCTGCAAGTCTGGCAGCATCTGTGGAGAGGAAGCAGAGTAAATGTTTCGAGGCTGGTGACCCTTCTACAGAATTAAATCCGTTCAAAAAGCTTTGGGTGTGTTTCCACTTGCTTCATCGTCCCAGCTCATCTTGATCTCCAGCCTTCACCCCGACCCAAATGGGGCATCCAGAGCAAACTGACGTCCAGCTGCATTTAGTCCACTTTGGTGACTGAGGGCACTGCTCATGATATGATTCTTTGGCAACCTGTTTAAACTTTGGTCATAAGACAACTCTTCCATACAGGACTTCATCCTCGTATTTGGACCTTCTGTTACTCATCTGCAAGAGGCTACTCAAATCATCATCCAGAGGCATGATGGGAAATGGGGTAACGTGGTGGAACCTGGAACAGAATTCTGGTCCAGGTAGTGTCTAAAATTAGGAATGTCTGAGCAGACTTAAATTGGCCAAATCCCAGTACGATCTGAAGGTACAACCGGAATGGGATCCGATCCTTAACATTGTGCAGCTTTAGATTCTCGTGACTCTGAAATGGGTGAGCTAAGTCAAAGATTGGAAATAATGATAAGCTCTGTATATTGATCAGTGAGGGAAATGGTTGTTATTTTGCTGTCTCCTTTGACCACATGCTCAATTTAGAGGAGCAGGTGTTGCTTTTGTTGATCTTGGACACCTTTCACGACAATGATTAAAACTATGTTGCCATTGTTCTTATTTGTTAATTAACTACATCAGATGGATTATAGCAGATTTTGCATTATGACAGACAAGCCCCTCTACTCTATCATCATCTCTGTCTCTATTTGAACAGAATTAAACATTGGAAGATCTGAGAAGCCAAATATTATCGCATCGTTCACTTATTATTACTCACTGCATTTTTTTTTAGTCTGTTGTCCCCACTGGGGATAGTATCAGAGTGTTTATAAGATTGATGTCTGCTTTAATCTCAAACAATTTACACCTAATGTACACATATGGCCCACTGGCTGAATAGGCACTGTG
This sequence comes from Hemiscyllium ocellatum, assembly GCF_020745735.1. Classification (NCBI taxonomy): domain Eukaryota; kingdom Metazoa; phylum Chordata; class Chondrichthyes; order Orectolobiformes; family Hemiscylliidae; genus Hemiscyllium; species Hemiscyllium ocellatum. Next base: position 32,920,445 of record NC_083433.1, read on the forward strand.
CATAACACTTACTTTTTCGATGCTTAATGTTGGTGACAAATTGATAAACCAGTGATACAATTAAATATACAATGTGAACCATAATTGTAAAATAACACTGTCAATGTATAATGATCACCTTGGGGTCTTCCACGAATTTTATCAACTCATTGTCCAGTGGTCAGAAAGTTGCTGGAGAAGGTACTGAGGGATAGGATCTATTTATATTTAGAAAGGAATGGGCTTATCAGGGATAGGCAACATGGTTTTGTGCAGAGGATGTCGTGCCTTACCAACTTAATAGTCTTCTTTGAGGAAGTGACCAAGTTGATAGATGAAGGAAGGGGTGTTGATGTCATATACATGGACTTTAGTAAGGCGTTTGATAAGGTTCCCCATCGTAGACTAATGGAGACAGTGAAGTCATATGGTATGTAGGGTGTTCTAGCTAGGTGGATTAAGAACTGGTTGAGCAACAGGAGACAGAGAGTAATAGTTGAAGGGAGTTTCTCGAAATGGAGAAAGTGCTGTTCCACAGGGGTCACTATTGGGGCCACTATTGTTTGTGATATACATAAATGATCTAGAAGAGGGCACTGTTGGTATGAACAGTAAGTTTGCAGATGATACAAAGATTGGTGGAGTAGCAGAAAGCATAAGGGACAGTCAGAGAATACAGAGAATATAGATAGACTGGAGAGTTGGGTGGAAAAGTGGCAGATGGTTTTCAATCCAGACAAATGTAAGGTGATGCATTTCGGCAAGACTAATTCTAGAGTGAATTATACAATGAACGGAAGAGCTTTGGGAAAAGTGGATGGGCAGAGAGATCTGGGAGTGCAGCTACATTGTACCCTGAAGGTTGCTGCACAGGTGGATAGAGTGGTCAAGAAGGCATATAGTATGCTTGCCTTCATTGGACGGTGTATTGAGTATAAGAGTTGGCAAGTCAAGTTAAAATTGTACAAGACATTGGTTCGGCCGCATTTACAATACTGTGCACAGTTCTGGTCGCCACATTACCAAAATGATGTGGACGCTTTGGAGAGGGTGCAGAGAAGGTTTACAAGAATGTTGCCTGGCATGGAAGGTGCCAGCTATGAAGAGAGGTTGAGTAGGTTAGGTTTACTTTCATTAGAAAAAAGGAGATTGAGGTTTACAAAATCATGAAGGGTATAGACAGGATAGATAGCGATAAGCTTTATCCCAATAACGAGAGGTCACACTGTCAAGGTGAGAGGTGGAAAGTTTAAGGGGGATACACACAGCAAGTACTTCACACAGTGGGTGGTGGTCGTTTGGAACGCGTTGCCAGCAGAGGTGGTAGAGGCAGGCACAGTAGATTCATTTAAGAAATGTCTGGACAGATTCATGAGTAGTTGGGGAGCAGAGGGATACAGATGCTTAGGAATTGACCATGTGGTTTAGACAGTACATTTGGATCGGCTCAGGCTTGGAGGGCCTTAAGGGCCTGTTCCTGGGCTGTAAATTTTCTTTGTTCTTTGTTCTATTTCAGATTGAAAGCTGAAGCCTCTCATTGTACAGTCTAAGATTGTATGTGAATCGACTCCCTATCTCTTCTGAATCTTCACGTGAATCTACCTACACCCAGCCTGCATATGTATTTGATTTCATCTTTTAACAAATCTGAGACTATAGATGAAGCAAATCTGATCTTGATATGAGCCTAAACATGTTTCCAAATCAACTAATTGCCTGGCCAAACAGTTGAGTACAGTCCTTGACACAGCCACTCTAAGTCAGTAAGGTTTCAGCAAATATGGTCTCTTCACAAATCCAATGTTTCAGCATTGTGCATAGAAATGTGTTTCTTAGACATATGACTTGTTGGAAGGCAATTCCTTATCTAGTCCTGGTTGATTAATTAAGGTCAAGCTTTGTGGCCCTATTTGTGCTTTCATTCTATGCCCAAACAATACATATGCAATCTTACACATGCTAAACTTTAAGACATATGCAGTCAGTAGAAATATGACACTTAGATGTTTAAAGATTCTGTTTCTGTACTTGACTCATATCCTCACCTTCTTTAGGTCAATGTATGTTTCAAGTCATTGTCCAATTGGAGCCGACGTATGATTCAAGAACTTCTTCAACCAGTACAGACACATCAGTTGTCTGCCCACACTCTGGGACCACATTCTAACTTCTGTATTCACCAAATCTGACTACATCAGTAACTATTCTAGAACCAATTGTGATCCTATAAATGACTCAGTCTGTCATGTATTTGATTCAAGCTTTAACTGGGTCTGGAGCTCTATGTGACTCCAGCCCAACACAGACTTTGCAGACTCGCAGATTGAGGTTTACATTTGCATGAAGACATTCTAAGTCCTAGTATTGACAGTAAAAGCAAGACTTCGTTTCAGACCCTGATGTAAATAAAGGGACATGAGATAGTGGCCTGAGAAAGTACCAGGGAAAAATTTGAAGCCATCTGACTTGCAAAACTGAATGTGACTTTGCAATTCAACTTCTAAAACTGGAAAGTTAGGCTCAGTCTACTCTGGATCAGCTGGGAAAATCAAATTGAGCACTCAGCAACTTCCAACAAAGCCTAATATCACACATGTGGCATATCATTTGTGGCAGATGGAACACTCTCCATGCCCAAGTTCCAGTTCATTTGCTTCATGTTGTAACTTTGATTGCATTTTATAAAAACAGTTGACAGTAACAATTTGGAGAGATTATTTCCTTTCAGTGATGAAATATGAGGCACAATAATATGTTAGAATTTAATTAATACGGTACATTTTTTATGATTAATGATTACTTTTACTTTGACTTATGTTTGACGTGATCTGATCGCTCTCCTTCCGTCTCTCTGATGCGTGCATTAAAAAGCAAGTCAAAACCTGGCAAAAATTTTCATTTCATTAGTAGTGTGTGGCAGCCTCACCCATTAAAGAGACAACCATGTTTGATTGTTAAAAATATGTGGGTGATAAAATACCTCTCTGAATTTCTTTCAGAAGGAGTTTCAGTTTTGACTTCGATTCTTGCATTTTCACCAATGTTTCCCAAAATATTCCTTCTGTGGAGCCAATGGTTTTGGTCACTGTGTTCAGAAGATGTTTTGTTGCTTCTCTTCTCTGTTGATGCTCTGACAGATTACAGATGTACTGAAAACAAAAGAGAAGAACAAGTAAAATAGAAAGGGAAAAGTGAAAAGGGAAGCAATAGATGAAGGAACGGAATGGAAGAATGAATTGATGGAGGAAATGAGGGAAGAAGAAAGATGGGAAAGAAAGAAACAAAGGAAGAACAATGAAATAAGCCAGAAAGAAACAAGAAAAAGAAGAAATAGAAAGGAAAAAAATGAAAGAGAAAATGATAAACAGCAGTGTCATAATTGTGAAAAGTGTTACATTAATGATGCTGGATTGGTGAAGAATATTCATCTTAGCGCACTGATGAGAACTTGCCTCCACTTGTGATGAAGTACTATGAGGGAGATATTAGTAGTGCCACCAATTGGATATGACATGAAACTTGCAGTTAACAAGTCATGTGATAAACAAGACTGGACTCTACAATTTTGGCTGTGGAAGATTTGGGGCTTTGGGTTTGAATCCATAACACTTGAACTATGATGTGAACAGGAGCTCCATGTTGTCTCTTCAATAGTTTGCTGTACGTTGCCTTCAATGAATTTCTATATTAAAAGTGGACTGGTTTCACTGTCATATTCAAAGAAGCAAAACACGGATCCAAGTGTGGAATATGTAAAACAATAAATTAGAAATTTTGTAGGAAACATTGAAAAGTTTATAATTGGCAGGATTTTATTGCAGTAACAATTGAAAGGCTATCTACGATCACTATGATATTTGGGGCAATTTACATAACTACTTCTGATGACATCATGAAACTCAATGTGATTCACCAATAGACACAACATTGACATCACTGCAACTGCATGAAGTGGTCGATTTCTCAAGGTGTGTGCTAACATGTCATTGCGAGAAAGGCAGCTGAAGATGGTTGGGATCTGACTGATGTAAGCAAGCATGCCAAATGCCTTCTTCACCACTCTGTCTACCTGTGACACTACTTTCAAGGAACTTTATACTTCCAACCCTTAGTCTGTCTGTTTGACAACACTCCCCATGGCCGTCCCATTAGCTGTTTAAGTTCTACTCTGAATTGTTTTACCAAAATGCAACACCTCACATTTATATAAATTAAACTCTTATATAAATTAAGCTTCTGTGTATCCAATTGATGATTTACAAGCACAGTCTTTTTTGAGCAATGCCATACCAAATATAAACATGGGAGGGGCATAGTAGGAAGAGAGGGAAGGGACTAAATCGAAATGCAGTTGGAGGGGGAAATAAAGCACTGTATGCCCCTATGGTGTTCTATCCCTCTAAAGGCATTGAGATGGACATCCTGTGCTCCATCTCCAAGGGCACCCGGGCTTAAATGGAACCACAGAAGAAGAACAGACAGTTACCTCCCTCCACATCCACACTGTCTAGACCTGTTTACAACTAGCCTGACCATCCAACAGTTGGTTCAATAAACTGAATTACGTGTTTCCACGTAGCAGGATTGTGAGCCTAGATATTCTCTCCGGCTGCCACACAGCTTATATGAGGGATAAAACAATGTTTCTTGTTCATAGGTGATCTGCCCAAGTGGCCAAGCACCAAATACCTTTCATCTGCAAGTTGTGCTCAGGGTATGCAGTTTCCTGAGATCCCTGCCGTGCTGTTTGCCATTCTGATAGCCACAGTTACTCTTCACCCTTCAGGCTTTCTGTCTGTATTCCTGCTGAAGGGCTTTTGTCCAAAATGTCGATTTTACTGCTCCTCGGATGCTGCCTGAACTGCTGTGCTCTTCCAGCACCACTAATCCAGAATCTGGTTTCCAGCATCTGCAGTCATTGTTTTTACACAGTTACTTCTCAGCCTTACCTGAAATTGTAACATTCTATCCTGAAGTGTCTGATACTCATCAGGCAATATTGCCAGTATTATTGCTGATCTTTGAACTTTACCTTTTCAATTTCTTCCTTTCTTTGAAGTACACTGTATTTGCCCCACATTTATTCTGTCTGTCATAATTTTGCATCTGTTCACAAGCGAAATAAAGGAATATGTACCATTGTTAGACTGATCAAAATGCTGGCTGTCTTTTGTTACTGTTGCTATTCAACAAATGTAAGCAAATTACATTCTAATAATAGCAAAATGATCGTGTTGATATCACAATGCAATGACATTAAGAATATTTAACTATATTTATTAAGATGAAGAGTCATCTGGACTCGAAACGTTAGCTTGTTCTCTCTCTGTGAATGCTATCCGACCCGCTGTGATGCCCAGCATTTGTTGTTTTCAGTTCCGATTCTAGCATCTGCAGTAAGTTGTTCCTGCACCTTGATTAAGATCTCAGTGTGTTACCTTCTGGTGATATTGTTGTCATAGAGATCGACAGTACAGAAAAAGGTGATTCCGATTTACCCCTTTTTTCACACCTCTCTCAGTGACAGGTTGAGCAGATTAATACATAACCAACACCGTCAACACCCAGCACAGTCAGGACTTCCTATGAAGTGGCATGAAACGGTCTCACTCAGTGGGAGCTTCCAGATCAATCCTGAAGGAGCGGGGTCAGGTTTGCCAACACACCTTGAGGGGCTGAGGCAGCGGAAGGAGCTTCCGGGGCCAGACCTGGAGGGGAGTGACGTCACAATGCCAAAGTAACGCTTTGGACAGAAGGGCTCCTGATTGGTCAGTAACAGTCAGCTGGTTCATTCTGTTCTTACCTGCAACCTCCATTCACCTTTCCTTATCCATCAGGTTTAAGGGCAATGGGACTCAAGCTGATGGTGGAGCAGGACAGTCCTAGGATATAAAGTGGTACAGAAACTGTTATTTTGAGAATTAATTGCATACTTAGTGTTGTCTAATGAGATTCTAACTCTGGGGCCATCTGGTTTGCTGTAAGTTAATTTTAATAGACATTAATTTTCAATGAAATAGTTGTTAGAGGATAGAAATGGCAGTACACGGAGTAGTTTGCTTATCATGTCTAAGGTGGGAAATAAGACAGTTTGAACAGCAGGGATAACAAAATCTGTGGGAACTGTCCAATTGCATCTTCTGTCAGATTACATGGGTCAGTTTGGGGGGACACTTCGGAGCATTCAGGAGGTGGAAAGCGTCATTGACAGGAGTTTTAGAGTCATGGGCACTACCAAGATTCAGGCAGATAGCTGGAAGGGACAGGCGGTTGGAGACTGTGATACCCCTGTGGCTCAACCATCTCCAACAAGTATACTGTTTTGAATATGAACAGGAGCGGGGCGGTGGGTAGGGCCTGATCAGGGAATAGTGACAACAGCCGCCAGAACAGAGCTACCACAGTTGGCACTGTTGTTCAACAGGTAGGGCCAAAGTGTAGAAAAGCATTATTAATAGGAGTCTCCATAGGCATTTCTGTGGCTGAAAAAGGGACCGCGATGTTGCATGGCCTCCCTCCTTCCAGGTCAAGGACAGCTCTGAGTGGGCACAGAACATTGTCAAGATGAGCAATGAGTTGCAGCTGTACAGGACATTGGTTAGGCCACTTTTGGAATATTGCATGCAATTCTGGTCTCCCTCCTCTGGGAAGGATGTTGTGAAACTTGAAATAGTTCAGAAAAGATTTACAAGAATGGAGGTTGGAGGATTTGAGCTATAGGGACAGGCTGAATAATCTAATGCTGTTTTCACTGGAGTGTCAGAGGCTGAGGGGTGCCCTTATAGAGATTTATGAAATAATGAGGGGCATGGATAGGATAAATAGACAAAGTATTTTCCCTGTGGTGGGGGAGTTCAGACCTAGAGGGCATAGATTTAAGGTGAGAGGGGAAAGATTTAAAAAAAGGACCTAAGGGGCAGTGTTTTCACACAGAGGGTGGTGTGTGTATGGAATGAGTTATCAGAGGAAGTGGTTGAGTCTGATACAACAACAGCACTTAAAACGCATCTGGAATGGGTATATGAATAAGAAGGGTTTAGAGGGATATGGGCCAAGTGCTGGCAAATGGGACTAGATTAGCTTAGGATATCTGGTTGGCATGGATGAATTGGACCTTGCTGTACATTTCTATGACTGAATAGCCAAAGATTGTGGTACACATAGGTATGGATAACATAGGCAACCCCTCTTGGGTTCACATCTCGGGATCACTCCATGTGGCACGTGCCAGTGAGGCAAGGAATAGGAAGACAGTGAAGTGAAACATTGCTAAAGAGCTGATATCGGACGGAGGGCTTCTAATATGGGGATCGGTGGAATGTCTTCCTGAGTAATTGCGACCTCAACAAGAAGGGTGGGTTGCACACAAATTGGAGAGGCACTAATATCCTGGCAGGGAAGTTTGCTCATGTCACTTGGTAAGTGTTTAAAGCAGGGTAGCAGGGGGCTGGGAACCAGAGCAGCAGGTCAATAAGTGAAATGACCAAGGAGGAGTTAGAAATTAAGGCCATTAAGGCTAGTTGAAGAACAGGGAGAAAGTGACGACTGCAGATGCTGGAGATCAGAGTCGAATGTGGTGCTGGAAAAGCACAGCAGGTCAGGTAGTATCCGAGGAGTAAGAGAATCGATGTTTCATTCATAAACCCTTTATCAGAAATGAGGTTTATGGGCCATGGCTTTGAGAGATAAATGAGAGAGGATTGGGCTGGGGGGAATGTAGCTGGGAATATGATAGGTAGGTGGAGGGGAAAGGTGAAGGAAAATGGGCAGGTCAAGAGGGAGGCTTGGGACTGGGATAAGAGGAAATAAGGAAACTGGTGAAATCCACATTGACCTTCTGTGGTTGTGGGGTCCCAAGGCAGAAGATGAGGTGTTCTTCATCTCGTCGTATGGTTAGAATTTGGTGATGGAGGAGGCCCAGGACCTGCTTGTCCTTGGTGGAGTGAGAGGGGGAGTTAACGTGTTCGGGGTGGTGGGGTTGGTTGATGCAGGTGTCCCAGAGATGTTCTCTGAAATGATCCGCAAGTTGGCGTCCTGTCTTCCCAATGTAGAGGAGACCACATCGGGTGCAACAGATACAGTAGATGACGTGTGGAAGTACAGATAAATTTTTGTCAGATGTGAAAGGATCCTTTGGGGCCTTGGATGGAGGTGAGGGGGGAGGTGTATGAGAATCTTTTAAAGGCTAGTGAATTTCAGACCAGCGTTTCCTGTGAAAGTAAAGGATAATGATGGCTAGATTCAAGAACTTTGGTTGACATTCGGTTAGGCTACTTTTGGAATATTGTGTGCAATTCTGGTCTCCCTGCTTTCGGAAAGATGTTGTGAAACTTAAAAGGATGCAGTAAAGATTTACAAGGATGTTGTCAGGGTTGAAGGGTTTGAACTATCGGGAGAAGCTGAATAAACTGGAGTTATTTTCCCTGTAGCATTGGAGATTGAGGAGTGACTTTACAGAGTTTTATAAAATCATGAGGTATATGTAAGGGGTGAATAGCCAAGCTCTTTTTTGCCCAAGGTACGGGAGTCCAATGCCAGGAGGCACAGATTTAAGATGAGAGGGGAAAGGTATAAAAGGGACCGAAGGGGCAACTTTTTCACACAGAGGGTGATGCATGTATAGAATGAACTGCCATTGGAAATGATGGAGGCTGGTACAATTACAATATCTAAAAGGCATCTACATAGGTACATGAATAGGAAGGGTTAAGAGGAAAAATGGGCAAAATCCTGGCAAATGGGCTAGATTAATTTAACATATCTGGCCGGCATGGATGGGTTGGAGCGAAGGGTCTGTTTCCATGCTGTACAACTCCATGACTCTATCCTGCCAAGCCAAGAGATCTACTGAGCTTAGTCATGTATACGGTTTAGGAAACTGAAGAGAGACAGAGTCCTCTAGGAATATAAAGAAAGCCTAAAAGAAGCTAAACAAGGCGTTAGCAGAGATAAAGGCAGTCATAGAGATGTACAGCATGCAAACAGACCCTACGGTCCAACCTGTCCATCAGATATCCCAACACAATCTAGTCCCACCTGCCAGCACCTGGCCCATATCTTCCTATTCACATACCCATCCAGATATCTTTTAAATGTTGCAATTGTACCAGCTTCCACCACTTCCTCTGACAGCTCATTCCGTACACGTACAATCCTCTGTGTGAAAAAGTTATCCCTTAGGTCTCTTTTATATCTTTCCCGTCTCACCCTAAAACTATGTGCTCTAGTTCTGGACTCCACCACCCCAGGGAAAAGACTTTGTCTATTTATCCTATGCATGCCCCTCATGATTTTGTAAACCTCTATAAGATCACCCCTCAGTCTCCAACACTCCAGGGAAAACAGCCCCAGCTTATTTAACCTTTCCATATAGTTCCATGAAAAGATCCTGGCAAACAGTGTTAATTAAAATCCCAATGCTTGTCAGATATATGTACGAAACAAGAGGATAGCTCTTGGGGAAAACTGAGGTCTAGTTGAGGACAAAGGAGGAAATTTCTGCATGAAGCCAGAGGATGTGGGTGAGGACCTCAGCGAATAATTTGCATTGGTATTCAAAAGAAATGGAAATGGTGAATGGTGAGTCCAGAGAAGGGTATGTTGATGATTCTCGGGCATGTCTATATAAAAAAGGAGGAAGTGTTGGCCTTTTCCAAAAGCCCTGAGATAACAAGTCCCCAGGAGCTGATGGTAGTTATTTTAGGGAGGAAATTTGCTTGTACAAAATCTTTAAATCCTCTATAGTCACAGGAGAGGTCCAAAAGGACTGGAGAATAGCCAATGTTGTTCCTTTGTTTCAGAAGGGCAACACGGATAATATGGGAAATCCAGTGAGCCTTATGTCAGTGGTAGGGAAATTGTTGGAGAAGATTCTTAAGGCCAGGATTTACTTATATATGGGAAAAAAGGACTAATTAGTGACAGGCAGCAAGGCTTTGTGTGGAGAAGATCATGTCTGTCAAACTTGATTGAGATTTTTGAGAAAGTGGCTAAGATGACTGAAGAGAGCAGAATGACAGATATTGTCTCACTAGACTTTAGCAAGGCCGTTGTCAGGGTCTATCATGGCAAGGAGCCATTGGGAGTGAAGTCATAGACCAGTATTGTTCCACAGGGATCAGTACTGAGACCTCTTATTTGTTTATAAATGATTTGGAGGAGAATGTCCACAGTCTGATTAGAAGTTTGCAGATAATACAAACATTGAGGGAGCTGTGGATAATGTGGAGGATTGCCAGAGGATACAGCAGGATTATTGATAATCTGGAGATTTGGATTGAGAAATGACGGATAGACTTTAATCTGGAAAAATATGAGGTGATATAATTGGAAGGTCTACTGCATCAGGGAAGTTACACAGTAATTGGCAGAACCCTTAGAAGCATTAAAGTACAGGGGCTCCAAGCATACAGGACCACATTTCCCATAAAGTAATAAAGTAAGTGGATGCTGTAGTGTAGAAGGCATATGGCATAATTGCCTTCATTGTTTAGGACATAGAGTATAAAAATTGGCAAGCCATGTTGCAGAACCTTAGCAAGGCTGCATTTGGTGTATTGTGTACAGTTCTGGTCATTGCATTACCAGAAGCATGTGAGAGCCTTGGCGAGGGTACAGAAAATGTTCTCCAGGATTTTGTCTGGTTTGGTACGTATTAACTGTAAAGGAGATTGGACGAGGTTGGATTTTACTTGAACACCAGAGGCTGAAAGGCGGCCTGATAGAGATTTACAAAATTATGAAAGACATAGATAGAATGGACAGGTTTTTTTTTCCCAGGATAGAAATCGCAATTACTAGGGGATATAGATTTTAAGTGTAAAGGGGGGATGGTTAAAGAAGATGACGGGGCAAATTTCTTTTTACACAGAGGGAACTTCCTGAAGCAGTGGTGAATGCGGATACAGTTACAATGTTTAAAAGGGGATTAGAGAAGTACATGAATAGGAAAGGTTGTAGGCCAGGAACAGGCAGGTGGGACTAGTCTAGTTTGGGATTATGCTGGGCATGGACTGGTTAGACTGAAGGGTCTGTTTGCATGCTGTGTGACAATATGACTGTCTGACTCGATGTGCCTGGAATGCGTTTTCAGAGGAGGTGTTTGATGCAGATACAAAAGCAGTGTCTATTGGCATCTTGACAGACATGATTAGGCAGGGAATAATGGGATACAGACACATACAGGCAAATGGCTTTTAGTTTAAAAGGGCATGATATATGTGTATAGGCTTGATGGGCTGGAGGACCTGTCTTTGTGCTGTACTGTTCTTTGTTTATTTACACTATACCCCACTGTTACGACACTCTCCTGCTTAATGTAAACCTGCAACACACAAAAGGTTTATCCCATACAGGAATCCGTGAAATTTCAAGAGGCTAAGGACTAGTTAAAAATGAACAACTTTATTTCTTTAAGCATCACAGAGAATAATTAACTAATAACTATTCACAATTCCTTTCTCTAACCTATCTTTTACTGCCCCCCCCCATACAATCCTAGTCCGATTAAAACCCCCAATCAAGATTTATTAAAAAAAAACAAAACTTCTTAACTCAAAACCAGGCAGCTTTTGTTCTTCTCTGTATTTCAGTCTTATTTACTTCTCCTTGGGGATACTGCTTCACAGATTACTGATCAATTAAGAGATTTTTTATTCCAGGCAGAGTGCAGATGTCATTGGCTTGGCAGTTCTCCTCTCAACTGTTCACATTTTGCCAGTCTTATACCCCTAAAGCACTGGATTGTATCATTGGCTTTTAAGATTGTCGATGTACTAAATTCAAACGGGATTGGAGTTTGGTATTTTTCAGTGTATAATTTAAACTGATTGGCCTAATTCAATTCTGTTTTGTCATTTCCAGGCAACCAGCTACCCTAGCTACATCAGTAGCTGGAGCACGTTACATTGTACCTTTTTGTTTTAGAACATTTGGTTCTGTCAGGTAGTTCTGTTGCTTTTAACTCTCTTAAAGGTACAGTACACCCCCAACTTCATAACACTCACCCAAAATTAATTTGTGGAATAAATTAATTTTGTACTTGTGGATGCTTCTTCAACTCCTATTCATATGTAATGTGGCACAGCTCTGAAGTTAGATGGGTTTAAACGCAGGCCTCTGGGCTAGGGGAGGAAATGGCCTGGTGGTATTGTCACTAAACTATTAATCCAAAGATGCTGATAATGTTCCTGATCCCCAAGTTCAAATCCCACCGTGGAGTTGGCATTTTCTTTACAAAATCAGGAATGAAGAGTCTCACAATGACTATTAATCCATTTTTGACTTTTGAGAAAAGTTCCCCCCCCCCCGATTCATTGATGTTCTTTAGGGAAGGAAACCGCCATCCCTATCTGGTTTGGCCTACATGTGACTCCAGACCGCCTAGCCAATGTGACTGAATCTCAACTGGCCTCTGGGTATTAGGGATGTGCATTAAATGCTTCCCTAGCCAGCAAAGCCTTCATCCCGTGAACGAATACAAAAACCCAGCCAACTCTAGGAGAGTTGTCTTTCTTGGATGCTGCCTGACCTGCTGCGCTTTTCCAGCAACACATTTTCAGTTAGATAACTGCCAGCAATTGGATATTATTGCAGAAACTGTGACAGCCACTTGGGAGAAGCAATCTAAATTTTTCACAAGTAGTTAAAGGTTGAAGTGCAATGTTACTAAGTGTAATGTGCGTTCAGAGGCATGTTGTGCAGTGGTTATGTTCCCATCTCTGAGTTAGGTGGCCAGGGTCCAAGTCTTGCTTGCTCCAGAAGTACGCAATAAATTTCTAAACAAGTTGCTTTGCGGATAATATAATGAACAGAATCTTTCAACTATCATTTGCACTGTTACTCAGAATTTGAAATGCCCATTTTTATGATGGTACTTTTGCCTCCCAGGCAGAAACATATGGGATCCTGCTTCCAAGACCTGCTCCAGGTGGATGCTTGTTACATAGTCGCAATGGAAAATCACTCATCATCTGCGACATTCTCTGGTGTAAATTTAAAATTCCATTACAGGAGGCATAAAACACCACAATACTGCTAGTCCAGTTTGGGAAAGCTGTTTGGCATGGACAAGTTGAACCCAAAGTGATAGACTATCATCTGATGAAGGAGCGACACTCCAAAAGCAAGTGCGCTTCCAATTTAACCTGTTGGATTATAATCTGGTGTTGTGTGATTTTTAACAGAATAATTTTAAGTTGAGTTCAGTTACTCAACTAACAACGCAAAAGTCGCAGACATTTCAGGTGATGTCACTTTAAAATTTTGAAGTTTAAGAAGTAATCTGATCAAAATCTTCGGGATATTAACAGGAAAAGACAATGTAGAGAGAGATAAACCTTTTCCACTGATTCGAGAACAAGGTGGCATAGTCTGTGTATAGGGTCAAAGGTTTAGGAAGCACTTCTATGCATAAGGCAGGTAGATATTTAACATCCTCTTCCACAAATAGCTGTGGATGCTGTGTCAGTTGTTAACTTCAAATCTGAGGTTGATAACTTTTTGTTTAGCAAAGATATTAAGGGATCTGTGTCAAAAGCAAGTAAATGAGGTTCGGCCACAGATCAGTCATGATCGCATTAAATGGCAGAAGAGTCTTGAGTGGTTGGTCGGCCTATTCCTGTTCCTATGTTTCTATGTTCCTATATTTCCTTTCATTTTACTGTTTATTTGGTTATCAGTGATACTGTTATCAATTTGCCCACCTCTTGACCTCAGCAGTCTTGCTAAGCATGGCAGAGAGTATTTACCAGTCAATCACACCGTGGCTCTGCAAAACAAAAATGGGATGGCAGATTTTCTTCCAAAATGTAAGTTCCTGAAAAAATAGTCAGCTTTGATGAAAATAGCTGCTCCATTCACTATCACTGAGGCTATCTTGGTATTGCACATGTATTCACAGATTTCAAATTCAATCAGCCAACACAGTTGAATTCTACACTGTCGAGCTGTCATCCTATTAGTTCAAGAACCATATTACTACAATACTACCTCTGTGCAAAATAAATGTTCTTTACTTCCATTTGTTCCAAAATGTGAAAGGATATTCATACAGTGTAGTGCTTCAAGATGACAAGAAATTAGGTATTGCCGCTTTGAAATTGAGTTTTGTTTGGCTTATCGACAAATAGAATTGTCATGGCAATGTATGCTCCGAGTGCAGCCATGTTTATAGTTGTTTGAAGCAATCACTATCAAATAAAAATTGAAAGAACTACAAATTCTGGAAATCAGAACTATGTCAGAAATTGCTGGAAAGGCTCAGCAGATCTGGTCACATTTGTGGAGAGAAATCAGACTTAATGTTTGGGGTTTGGTGACTTGTCCTCAGAACTATTCTCTACTTCTCTCTGTGACATTAATTTCAAAAGGATCCCTTTCACAGTGTGAAGCATTCTGAGGGAGGATTACTAAACCTGATTAACTCTGAATTCTCTTCACTGATGTTGCCAGACCTGCTGAGCTTTTCCAGCAATTTCTGTTTGTTTCAGTAACTATCAAATATCCTTCATTTAACACGGAGACTCTGGTAATAGGTGCAGATTCAATCACATCAATATCTGGCTTGAGAAATTAATGTGATCAATTTTCATCTTCTCTGCTGAGCTTTTTCTGACAACTTGCTTAGGAAGGAGGCTGCAAAGAGCAGAAGACAAATCTGACCGTCTGTGAAAATACCTGAAATGGATAATGCTCGCATTTATTTTTATTAAGAAACAAAATGACACAGTAATCAGAATGATGCCTCAGGTTTTTTTGCTCAAATTAGTGGGACAAGTCGAGTTTCACTGGACATCATGGTATTTAGAGCCATGCTTGGTTGATTTTGTTCTGACCTAATAATGAGCATTGTGCAAAGTGACACGATTGAATGTATACAGTATCATGTTAACCACAGAACCTAACCAAAGTCTACTGATTGAGAGTCTTCTTCCCGTCCTTACAGTCTATTTGTCCCACTCTCTAGTCAACAATTACCAAGGGTGACTCAATCTGATAAGCACAAGCTTTATTGATGTGTAATTGTAATTGTTGACAGAAAGCGATCAGTTTACGATCAATCATTGCAAGTCCCAAACAAAAACTATACAAACGCGCTTCAATCTTTCAACTTAGAGGGCAGGTTACATGCAAAGTAAAAAGAATAATGATTGACCAGGTCCACATGAGAGGGTTGTGATGATGACTATTTTTCCGCAGTCAAGAATTATTTCTAGATGCCTGTAACAGTTAAGGACAGTTAAAAAGAAATGTTTCTATGGCAGCAATCGAGACTCCAAAGTGGTGTGTTGCCTTCCTGGTGCCAGGGCTAGGGATATCCCAGAGTGGTTGCATGAAGTTCTTAAGGAGAGTGCAAGCTGTCATTGTACATATTGGTACCATCTGCATGGATAGGAAAAGGGATTAGGTCCTGAAAAGGGATAGTAGAGAGCTAGGCAAAGGTTAAATATGGCTCCTCAAGGGTAGTAATTTCTGGATTACTTCCGGTGCCATGTGTAAGCAAGAGTAGGAATAGGAGGATTTGGCTGATAAATGCATGGCTTGAGAGATGGGGCAGGTACTCAGATACTTCGATCACTGGGATCTCTTCTGGTGTAGAGATGATTGGAACTGGAGGTGAGGAAACCTGCTAGAGCCACAAGAAATGGATGAGATCCTAAATGAATATGTCTTGTTAGTATTTACTGTAGAGAAAAGCATGGATGCTAGGGAATTTAGGGAAATAAATTGTGATGTCTTAAAGACAGTCCAAAGTACAGAAGTGTAGGAGTCTGAAGTCTTAACATGAATTAAGGTTCAATCCCCAGGACCTGATGAAATGTATTCCTGGACTTTGTGAGAGGTGAGGGAGGATATTGAGGGCCCCCTGGTGGAGATATTTGTATCATCGACTGCCAGGGGTGGAATGCCCGAAGATTTAAGAGTGACTGATGTTGTGTCATTCTTTAAGAACAGCTGCAGGGAAATGTGTGGGAACTACAGATCAATAAACCTAACATCTGTGGTAGGTAAGTTGCTACAGGGGATTCTGAGAGACAGGAGTGAAGGCATTTGGAAAGGCAAGGACAGTCTGGGATAGTCAGCGTAACTTTTTGCATAGGAAATCATGGCTCATGAATTTGACTGAGATTTTGAAGAGGTGATCAAGAAAGTAAATGAGAACAATGTGGTAGGTGTTGTCTATATGGACTCTAGTGGGGCTTTTGATAAGGTACCACCTGGTAGATTGTTGAGTAACGTCATGGGATTCAGGGAGAGCAAGCCAACTGGACAAATGTGGCTTGACAGATGGTGGTGGTAGGGGGTTGTTTTTCAAACTGGAGGCTGTATGTTCATTGTTATTCATCATTTCAGCGAGATCTTGATGAACAGGTCCACTGGGCTGAGGAATGGCAGATGGAGTTTAATTTAGACAGGTGCAAGATGTTGCATCTTGCTAGCTTTCATTGTTCAGAGCACTGAATACAGGGAATGGGGCGTTTTGTTGCAACTGTACAAGACATTGGTGAGGCCACATTTGGAGTACTCCATGCAGTTCTGGTCACTCCACTATAGAAAGGATATTACTAAACTAGAAAGAGTGCAGAAAAGATTTATTAGGATGCTACCTGGACTGGAAAGTTTGAGTTATACAGAAAGACTGGATAAGCTCAAACTTTTCCTTGGAGCATCAGAGACAGTGGGGTACCCTAAAAGAGGTCTATAAAATGAGAGGCACAGATAAGGTAGATAGCCAACTGCTTTTCCCTATGGTTGGGAAGTCTAAAACTAGATAGCATAAGATGAGAGGTGAGAGATACTAAAGGATCCAGAGAGGCAATTTTTTTTTCACACCGAGGTTGGTGTCAGGAAGAAGCTGTCAGAGGTTGTGGTGGAAGTGAGTTCAATTCCATTATTTGAAAAGCATTTGGACAGATACGTGAATGGGATAGGTATGGAGAGCTATGGGCCAAATGGCCTGTATCTATGTTGTAAAACTCAGTGATTAGGAATGGCAGATATGCATAATTTCCTCATAACTTTTCCTAACCATCTCATTTTTTTCCATATGACTACGAGCTTTATCCTAAATAATTGTTCCCCAGAGTTAAACTGACAAGGTTGTAAATGCTAGGATTAGCCTTAGGTTTTCAACCCTTTTTAAAACAAAGCTGTAATGCTGGCAACCCTCCAGTCTCCTGACACTTCCTCCCAGTCCAGAGGAGACGGTAATGTTATAAGACCATAAGAACTAGGAGTGGAAGTAAGGCCATTCGACCCATCGAGGCCACTCCACCGTTCAATCATGGCCGATGGGCATTTCAATGGCACTTACCCGCACATTCCCCGTATCCCTTAATTCCCTGTGAGATTAAGAACTTATCAGTCTCCATCTTGAAGACATTTAACGTCCCAGTCTCCACTGCGCTTCGTGGCAATGAATTCCACAGGCCCACCACTCTCTGGCTGAATATCCTTTCTATAGCAGGGTGACCAGAACTGCATGTAGTACTCCAAATGTGGCCTCACCAATGTCTTGTACAGCTGCAACAAAACGCCCCAATCCTTGTATTCAGTGCTCTGACCAATGAAAGCTAGCATGTCAAAATCCTTCTTTACCACCCTGTCTACCTGTGACTCTTTCCGTTCTAAATTGATCCCCTCTAATTTTAAGGCTGTGCCCATGAATTCTAGTAGCCCCACCTGACGAAAACAATTTCCCAGCATCCACCCTTTCTGGATACAATCCCAGGATCCTCAGCCATTCATTGTACGTTAGGCCTACCATTCCAGGAATCATCCATGTGAATCTCCACTATGTCCTTCCTGAGGTGTGGGGCTCAAACCTGGACACAGTATTCTATATGGAGCCTAACCAGAGCTTTATAAAGTCTCAGTAGCACATCATTGCTTTTACATTCCAACCCTCTTGAGATAAATGGGAACATTACATTTGCTTTCTTAACCATGGACTCAACCTGCAAGTCAACCTTGAGAGAATTCTGCAGCACTAGCACTATCAGATCCCTTTGTACTTTGGCTTTATGAATTTTCTCACCGTTTAGAAAATAGTCCTTGCCTGTGTTCATTTTTCCAAAGTGCAAGACTTCACATTTGCTCACATTGAATTTCATCAGCCATTTCTTGGACCATTCTCCAAAACTGTCTGAATCTTTCTGTAGCCTCCCCACCTCCTCAGCACTACCTGCCTGTCCACCTAACTTCGTATCATCGGCAAACTTCGCCAGAATGCCCCCAGTCCCTTTGTCCAGATCATTTATGTGGAAAGTGAACAGCTGCAGCCTCAACACTGAGCCATGCAGGACACCACTTGTAACCAGCTGCCATTCTGAAAAAGAACCTTTTACCCAACTCTATGCCTTCTGTCAGACAGTCCATCCTCAATCCCTGCAGTAGCTTTCCTCGAGCACCATTGGTCCTCACCTTACTCAGCAGCCTCCCATGAGGCATCTTATCAAAGGCATTTTGGAAGTCTAGACAGATAACATCCACTGGGTTTCCCTGGTCTAACCTACTTGTTACCTCTTCAAAGAATTCTAACAGGTTTGTCATGCACAACTTCCCCTTATTAAATTCATACTGACTTGTTCTAATCGACCCTACTATTCCAAGAATTTAGAAATCTCACCTTTAACGATGAATGCTAGAATTTTACCTATAACCGAGGTTAGGCTAATTGCCTATAATTTTCCATCTTTTGTCTTGATCCTTTCTTGAACAAGAGTGTTACAACTGCAATTTTCCAATCACCTGGGACTTTCCCTGACTCCAGTGATTTTTGAAAAATTACAACTAATGCCTCTTCTATTTCTTCAGCCACCTCCCTCAGAACTTGAGGATGTAACCGATTCGGGCCAGGTGATTTATCAATTTTTAGACCTTTTAGCTTTTCAAGTATTTTCTTTTTTGTAATAGCTACCATACTCAACTCTGCCCCTTGACTCTCCTGAATTTTTGGGATATTACTCATGTCTTCCACTGTGAAGACTGACACAAAGTATTTATTAAGTTCTTCAGCTATTTCCATATCTCTCATCACTAGCCTCCCTGCAGCAATTTGGAGCAGCCCAATCCCTACTTTTGCCTCTCGTTTTTTTTCTTAAGTATTGATACTTTGACTATCATTTCTAATATTGCTGACTAGCTTATCTTCATATTTGATCCTCTCCTTCCTCATTTTTCTCTTTGTTATCCTGTTTGTTTATGTAGTCTTCCCAATCTTCTGATTTTCCAGTGCTCTTGGCCACTTTATAGGCTCTGTCTTTTTCTGTGATACATTTCCTGAGTTCCTTCGTCAGCCATGGATGTCTAATGTCGAGGGCAAGGTGCAAGACACGGCTCAGATGCGTTGGAGAGCATTTTCAACCACGTGGGAGGGGACATTTCGGTCTTTAAAGAAGGAGGTCATCTGGTGTGTTCTCTGGTGGAACTGCTTTCTATTTCCCCTCACCCTACCTTACCCCAGTTCCAACGATCCTGTCAGCACTGTCCTCATGACCTGTCACACTTGTCAATCTTCCTTCCCACCTACCTGCTCCACCCCTCTCTCTGACCTATCACCTTTATCCCTACCTCCATCCATTTATTGCACTCTCAGCTACCCACACCTCTTCCATTTATCTCTCCACACCCGAGGCTCCCAGTCTTATTCCTGATGAAGGGCACCTGCTCGAAATGTCGATTTTCCTGCTCCTCGGATGCTGCCTGACCTGCTGTGCATTTCCAGCACCACTCTAATCTTGATACTGCAAGAGTCTTCAAGACGGGCCTTGGTTCTCATTCTGATTGGTTGGAATGCCTGTCCACCTCGACAGAGCGGTGAGGAGAGATGGTGGAGTGAAGCGAGGTCTGCCGGGAAGGCAAGGCCTTAATTTATATTTGGGCAGTGGCTAAACTCGAGATATAAACGTATAATATCTCCCTCCCATTCGCTCCCCCCCCACCCCCCACCCCCGCCCCCACCCCGCCACCACCTCTAACTGGAAGAAAAAGATTCTGTAAGGTAAGGCTTTTATTTTTTCTTTATATTTCTTTCTCATATATTTAAGTGCATTGTTTGGCTTCAGTTAGTTCATATAAAGCTAAGACTACAATGGCAGGGGACCTCAGACCCGTGGCGTGTGCCACCTGCTTGATGTGGGATCTTAGGAATGTGACTGACATTCCTGACTTACATTTGCAAGAAGTATGTCCAGCAGTTGTTGTTTGACCGCATGACGGCTCTGGAGCTGTGGATGGACTCACTGTGGAGCATCCGCGATATTGAGGAAGTCGTGGATAGCATATTTAGTGAACTGGTCACACCGCAGGTTAGAATTGCTGAGGGAGACAGTGAATGGGTGACCAAAAGGCAGAAAAAGAGTAGAAGACTGTGCAGGTGTCCCCGTTGCAGGTTTACCGTTTTGGATACTGTTGGGGGAGAGGGCTCACTGGGGAGGGCATCAGATGCCAGGATCATGGCACCTTGGTGGGCACTGCTGTTCAGAAGGGCGGGAAAAAGACTCTTAGGGCCATAGTCATTGTGAGAGGAATAGATAGGCGGTTCTGTGGCTGAAAACAAGATTCCCGGATGGTATGTTGCCTCCCAGGTGCTTGGGCCAAGGATGTCACCGATCAGCTGCAGAGCATTCTAAAAGAGGAAGGTGAACAGCCAGTTAGTTGTCTTGGTGCATACAGGCACCAACGATATAAGTTAAAAACGAGTTGTGGTGCTGAAAGAAGAATTCAGGGAGCTAGGAAAGAAGTTAAAGAGAAGGAACTCAAAGGTAGTGATCTCAGGATTACTACCAGTGCAATGAAAAAATAAGCAGGATGAACACGTGGCTTGAGAGATGGTGTAGGAGAGAGGAGTTCAGATTTTCTGGATATTGGGACCAGTTCTGGGGAAGGTGAGACTATTACAAAATGGACGGTCTACGTCTGAACCAGACTGGAACAAACGTTCTTGGGAGAGTTTTTGCCACTGCTGTTGGGGAGGTTTTAATCTAGTGTGGCAGGGGGTTGGGAACCAGAAGGGAAGACAAGAAGGCAGCGAGGTGGAGGCTGGAGGCTGGAGACTGGAGACTGTAAAAATTGTTAAGATACCATTAATAAGGGTAAGAATAGGCAGAGAGCAGATGAATGCAAAAGAACTGTTGGCCTGAAATGCATCTACTTTAATGCAAGGAGTATAATGTGTAAGGCAGATGAACTTAGGGCTTGGATCAGAGACTGGGAGTATGATGTTATTGCAATCACAGAGACTTTGTTGAAGGAAGAGCATGATTGGCATGTTCCAGGATACAGATGCTTCAGACAGGGACAGGGAGAGAAGTAAAGGTGGGGGGGGGGGTGGAGTTGCATTGCTGGTCAAGGACGATATCACGGCGGTGCTAAAGGAGAACACTATGGAGGGCTTGACCAGTGAGGCATTATGGGTGGAGCTGAGAAATAAGAAGGGCGCAGTAACATTGTTGGCGCTGTATTACAGGCCTCCCAACAGTGAGCGTGAGGTAGAAGAACAAATAGGTAAGCAGATTATGGAAAGACATGGAGGCAATTGGGTAGTGATGATGGGAGATTTTAATTTTCCCGACATTGACTGGGATACATTTAGTGTCAGAGGTCTGGATGGGTAGAATTTGTAAGAAGCATCCAGGAGAGTTTTCTAGAGCAGATGAGGGAAGGGGCCATATTGGAGTTGGTACTGGGGAACGAGCCAGAACAGGTGGTAGAAGTTGCTGTGGGGGATTTCTTTGGGAACAGTAACCACAATTCTGTAAGTTTTAGAATACTCATAAACAAAGATGAGAGTGGTCCCTTGGTAAGAATACTAAACTGGGCCAAGGCCAACTATATCAAAATTAGGCAGGAGCTGGGAAATGTGGATTGGACACAGCTATTTGAAGGGAAGTCCGCATTTGATATGTGGAGGCTTTCAAAGATAGGTTAAAAATAGTGCATGTCCCGTTGAAGGCAAACGATAGGAAGGGCAAGATTCGTGAACCGTGGATGACAGGAGAAACTCTATGACTAGCCAAGAGGAAAAGGGAAGTGTACATAAGGTTCAGGCAGCAATGAACAGAATGGGCCTGGAGGAGTACAGGAAGAGTAGAACCATTCTTAAATGAGGAATCAAGCAGGCTAAAGGGAGTCATGAAATAGCTTTAGCGAGCAGAATTAAGGAGAATCCCAAAGCATTTATTCTTATAGAACATAGAACATAGAAAGATACAGCGCAGTACAGGCCCTTCGGCCCTCGATGTTGCGCCGACCGAATCCTACCTAACCTACACTAGCCCAATAACTTCCAAATGCCTATCCAATGCCCGCTTAAATGACCATAAAAAAGGAGAGTTCACCACTGCTACTGGCAGGGCATTCCATGAACTCACAACCCGCTGTGTAAAGAATCTACCCCTAACATCTGTCCTATACCTACCACCCCTTAATTTAAAGCTGTGTCCCCTAGTAACACCTGACTCCATTAGCGGTAAAAGGTTCTCAGTGCCGACCCTATCTAAACCCCGAATCATCTTATACACCTCTATCAAATCTCCCCTAAACCTTCTCTTCTCCAATGAGAACAGCCCCACGTGCCTCAGCCTTTCCTCATAAGATTTTCCTACCATTCCAGGCAACATCCTGGTAAACCTCCTCTGCACTCGTTCCAATGCCTCCACATCCTTCCTATAGTATGGCGACCAAAACTGCACACAATACTCCAGATGAGGCCGCACCAGAGTCTTATACTAAAAGTGGAGCCCACCGCCCAACATGGGGCACGAACCCACGCCTCTGAGATTAAGAGTCTCATGCTCTATCGACTGAGCTAGCCGGGCGTCCCTATATTAGAAACAAGTGGGTAACAAGAGAAAGGATTGGTCCACAAGAGGATAATGAAGGAAGGTCATGTGTCGA
The DNA here is from genome assembly GCF_020745735.1 of Hemiscyllium ocellatum. Lineage (NCBI taxonomy): Eukaryota > Metazoa > Chordata > Chondrichthyes > Orectolobiformes > Hemiscylliidae > Hemiscyllium > Hemiscyllium ocellatum. Next base: position 32,943,323 of record NC_083433.1, read on the forward strand.
AGCTGAGAGAACATAGAACATAGAACAGTACAGCACAGAACAGGCCCTTCAGCCCACGATGTTGTGCTGACCATTGATCCTCATGTATGCACCCTCAAATTTCTGTGACGATATGCATGTCCAGCAGTCTCTTAAATGTCCCCAATGATCTTGCTTCCACAACTGCTGCTGGCAACATATTCCATGCTCTCTCAACTCTCTGCTCTCACAACACCTCTGACATCCCCTCTATACTTTCCTCCAACCAGCTTAAAACTATGACCCCTCGTGTTAGCCATTTGTGCCCTGGGAAATAGTCTCTGGCTATCGACTCTATCTATGCCTCTCATTATCTTGTATACCTCAATTAGGTCCCCTCTACTCCTCCTTTTCTTCAAAGAAAAACGTCCGAGCTTAGTCAATCTCTCTTCATAAGATAAGGTCCAGTCCAGGCAGCATCCTGGTAAACCTCCTCTGAACCCTCTCCAAAGCATCCACATCTTTTCTATAATAGGGTGACCAGAACTGGATGCAGTATTCCAAGTGCGGTCTAACCAAAGTTTTATAAAGGTGAAACAAGATCTCACGACTCTGAAACTCAATCCCCCTGTTAATGAAAGCCAAAACGCCATATGCTTTTTTAGCAACCCTGTCCACTTGGGTGTCCATGTTAAGGGATCTATGTACCTGCAGACCAAGATCCCTCTGTTCCTCCACACTTCCAAGAATCCTATACTTAATCCTGTACTCAGCTTTCAAATTTGACCTTCCAAAATGCATCACCTCGCATTTATCTAAGTTGAACTCCATCTGCCACCTCTCAGCCCATCTCTGCATCCTATCAATGTCCTGCTGCAGCCTACAACAGCCCTCTATACTGTCAACGACACCTCCAACCTTTGTGTCATCTGCAAACTTGCTGACCCATCATTCATTCCCCTCAACCAAGTCATTAAAAAAAACTACAAACAGTACAGGCCCAAGGACAGAGCCCTGTGGAACACCATTCACCACTGACTTCCAGGCAGAATATTTTCCTTCTACTACCACTCGCTGTCTTCTGTTGGCTAGCCAATTCAGTATCCAGACAGCTAAGTTCCCTTGTATCCCATTCTTCCTGACCTTCTGAATGAGCCTACCATGGGGAACCTTATCAATGAGTGAGATTCTGAATGATTACTTTACATCAGTGTTCACTGAGGAGAGGAACATGATGAATGTTGAGATTAGAGATAGAAGTTTGATTGTTTTGGATCACATTGACATCAGTAAACAAGAATTATTGGGTAGGCTAGAGGTTATTAATGTGGACTGATCCCCAGGACCAGATGGGATCTATCCCAGGTTGCTGAGGGAGTTGAGGCAGGAAATAGCTGGGACCCTGACAGATATCTTTGTAGCATCCTTAAATACAGGTGAAGTGCCGGAGGACTGGAGGATTGCTCATGTTGTCCCCCTGTACAAGAACGGTAGTAGGGATATTCTGGGTAACTGCAGACCAGTGAGCCTGATGTCAGTGGTGGGAAAGTTGCTGGAGAAGGTACTGAGGAACAGGATCTATTTATATTTAGAGAAAAATGGGCTTATCAGTGATAGGCAACATGGTTCTGTACAGGGGATGTCGTGCCTTCCCAACTGAATAGAGTTCTTTGAGGAAGTGACCAAGTTGATAGATGAAGAAAATGCTGTTGATGTCATATACATGTACTTTAGTGAGGTGTTTGATAAGGTTCCCCATGGTGAACAAATGGAGAAAGTGAAGTCACATGGTGTGCAGGGTGTTCTAGCTGGGTGGATAAAGAACTGGTTGAGCAACAGGAGAGCAGTAGTTGAAGGGAGTTTCTTGAAATGGAGAAAGGTGTCCAGTGGTGTTCCACAGGGGTCAGTGTTGGGGCCTTTGTTGTTTGTAATATACGTAAATGATCTGGAAGAGGACACTGTTGGTATGACCAGCAAGTTTGCAGATGACACGAAGCTTGGTGGAATAGCAGAAAGCTTAAGGGTCTGTCAAAGAATACAGGAGGAGATAGATAAACTGGAGAGTTAGGCGGAAAAGTGGCAGATGGAGTTCAATCCAGACAAATGTGAGGTGATGCATTTAGGCAAGTCTAATTCTAGAACGAATTATACAATGAACGGAAGAGCCTTGGGAAAAGTTGATGGGCAGAGAGATCTGGGAGTGCAGGTCCACTGAAGGTTGCAGCACAGGTGGATAGAGTAGTCAAGAAGCCACATGATATGCTTGCCTTCATTGGACAGGGTATTGAGTATAAGAGTTGGCAAGTCATGTTAATATTGTACAAGACATTGTTCGGCCGCATTTACAACATGGTGTACAATTCTGGTCGCCACATTACCAAAAGGATGTGGATGCTTTGGATAGGGTGCAGAGAAGGTTTACGAGGATTTTGCCTGCAACGGAAGCTGCTAGCTATGAAGAGAGGTTGAGTAGGTGTGGTTTGTTTTCATTAGAAAAATGGAGATTGAGGGGACACCTGATTGATGTTTAAAAAATCATGAAGTGTATAGGGTGGATAGATAAGCTTTTTCCCAGGGTGAAGGATTCAATAACAAGAGGTCACGCTTTCAAGGTGAAAGGTGAAAAGTTTAAGGGGGATACACGCGGCAAGTACTTCACACAGAGGATGGTGGGCGTTTGGAATGCGTTGCCAGCAGGGGGTGGCAGAGGCAGGCACGGTAGATTCATTTAAGACCTGGGAGTGCAGGTCCATTGTACCCCTTCATCTAACACTACAAGCAATTTAGCACGGCCAATTCACCTAACCTGCACATTTTTGGACTGTGGGAGGAAACCGGAGCACCTGGAGGAAACCCACACAGACACGGGGAGAATGTGCAAACTCCTCACAGACAGTTGCCTGAGGTGGGAATTGAACCCAGGTCTCTGGCACTGTGCCACTACTGTGCCACCGTGCCGCCCACTTAGATGCTTAGGAATTGCCGACAGGTTTAGACAGTAGATTTGTATTGGCTCAGGCTTGGAGGGCTGAAGGGCCTGTTCCTGGGCTGCAAACTTTCTTTATTCTTTGACTATGAAGTATGTCTGCAAGAAGTTAACAATCACACTACGCCAGGTTGTGGTCCAACAGAATTATTTGGAAGCACGAGCTTTCAAAGTGCTGCTCCTTTATCAGAACCACCTGATGAGGAACAGTGCTTTGAAAGCTAGTGCTTCCAAATAAACCTATTGGACTATAAACTGGTGTTGTGCAATTTTTAATTTTGTCCACCCAGTCCAACACCATCACCTCCACATCATGTCTGCAGGATGAGATGCTAGAGAGAGTGCAAATTTTCGAATCCACGTTCACTTCCATCCAACTAAGTAACAAATCTCAAGATTAAGATCAAACATCATTTTTAAAGCTAATGAGGAGTATTGTGCATCATGGCAACATGCTGAGAATTGATAGCATCTCCACAAACTCATGATATTGAAACCCTTGGCAATGTTGGTGGAATTGAGGGCAATGATGATGTGAAGCAGCACATCATCTCTCCATAATGCCCTCCCCTGTAATCCTTACCATTAGACTCCTCTCCCGCCCTAATCTCTCACAGTGAGCTCCACTGCAATCAATCCCTCTCCAATCCAATTTCTGCCCCGTCTTCCTCCCACTCACATGCATTGTCTCTGAGCTCTCCTCAAATTGTTGACACATCAGTTCTCTACTAAACAATTTTTACCACCCTTCATGCTTTTCAACAGGATGAACATAGGGTCAGAGGAGAAGAGCGACATTTGGGACAGTTTCTGTCCCTCATTAAGAATCAGTTCTGCATAGCTTACCAGTTTAAATAAGCCCTAAACTCTCTCAGGATAAATCTCTAGAGCATTAATACCCAATTACCCCCAAATCCTCGTCAGTGCAAGAGGAAGAATTTTAGACTAACCTTTCAAATCTCCCCATCATCTGCCTAATTAGCTTGCTGATGATGTTTTCAAATCTTTGTTTTCTCTTTGTAAAGTTCAGCAGTTTTGATCTTCTCTCTGATCACATTGACTCCAAGACAGATCAGCCAGAGACACGGTCAGTGCAGTGACCTAGCCTTCCCTGTGTTTACTGACACAGCTTCGTGTCTCAGTTGAAGCCAGTTTACAAACCAATTGTGATGTCTGAACTCTCTTTGTGATGTACACGGTGAGGTCACATTGTTCTGTGAGGTCACACTTTGACCTGTCCAGTTCAAGTGGCCTCACTGCGATCAAACAGGGAGTAAGCCAGGGAGGACCAAAACCCTAAATTTTCTCAGGTTACAATGTGTTCATATTCCAGAATATACAAGGCAATTCTAGACATAGACATTAGGTCGTACGGGTGATTCTCAGTGACCCGCAGATACAGATTGAGGCTGCTCAGGAGATGTTTCAGAGCTGTCTCTGAGACACACATGATCTGTACAGCAGCAGGTAGGGGTGAATCATTCTTTGTTCGCTGCAGAGTACTGGGCATGCTCAGTGAAGAACCCAAAACAGCTGACTAATGATGGAGCAGTTTGAAGGGAGATGGAGGGGTGAGGTCAGGGAGAGTATGGGTCTGGGCCCACTCTACAGAGAGGCGTGAGTTTCACCCCTTGTCCGTCATATGCTCTTGCTTCACTGTCCACAGCAGCCTTGTCCATTGTGGCATTTCAAAATATCATTCATATAATTCCGAATTGTCTTCAAGATTCACACCTCTACCACTCATTTAGGCTGTGCTTTCCAGATGCCCACGTTACTTTCTTTCTCTTATACTTCAGCCATTTAGTCTTTGACACTCTACTCCTCCCTCAACTAAAGGGTTCAATTTCCTTCACTTAAATCTATGACCCGGTCATTAATCCCTCCATCCATGGGAAATATTTTCTTCCTGTATACCCTGTGCCCATCATAGTTTTATGCATCTCACTCATGTCTCCTCTCGATCACCTCTACTTTAATGAAGAGTAAAGAGTGAGGTCTGCAGATGCTGGAGATCAGAGCTGAAAATGTGTTGCTGGTTAAAGCACAGCAGGTTAGGCAGCATCCAAGGAACAAGAAATTCGATGTTTCGGGCCAGAGCAGTGGGTTCAGTCTACTCTCCCCAGAGTCAGTAACAGATACACAGTGAGGTCAGGCTGCTATCCCCTGGGGTCAGTGACAGAGACACAGAGGTGTAAGGCTGCTATCCCCTGGGGTCAGTGGCAGAGATACAGAGGAATCAGCTTGCTCTCCTCTGGATTCAGTGAAAGAGGCACAGTTGGGTCAGTCTGCTCTCCCCTGTGTCAGTGACAGAAACACAGTGGAGACAGCCTTCCCTCCCTGGAGTCAGTGACAGAAAACACAGTGGGGTCAGTCTGCTCTCTCTTGAGTCAGTGACAGAGACACAGTGGGGTCAATCTTTCCTCCTTGGGTCAGTGACAGGGACATGATGGGGTCAGTCTGCTCTCCCCTGAGTCATTGATGCAGACACAGTGGTTTCAATCTGCTCTCCTCTGAGTCAGTAACAGAGACACAGTGGGGTCAGTCTGCCCTCCTCAGGGTCAGTAACAGAGACACAGTGGGGTCAGTCTGCTGTCCCCTGGGTTCTGTGACAGAGACACAATGGGTTCAGTCTGCTCTTCTCTGGGTCAGTAACAGAGTCACTGTGGGTTCAGTTTGCTCTCCCCAGGGTCAGTAACAGAGACACAGAGGGGTAAGGCTGCTCTCCCCTGGGGTCAGCGGCAGAGATATAGAGGGGTCAGCTTGCTCTCCTCTGGATTCAGTGAAAGAGGCACAGTTGGGTCAGTCTGCTTTCCACTGGGTCAGTAACAGAGACACAGTGGGGTCAGTCTGCCCTCCCCATGGTCTGTGACAGAGACACAGTGGGTTCAGTCTGCTCTCCCCAGGGTCAGGAACATATACACAGTGGGGTCAGTCTGATGTCCCCTGGGGTCAGTGATAGAGACACTGTGGGGACAGTCTGCTTTCCCCTGGGTCAGTGGCAGTGACACAGTGGGATCAGTCTGCACTCCCCTGGGTAAGTAACAGAGATACAGTGCGGTCAGACTGCTCTCCTCTGGGTCAGTAACAGTGACACAGCGGGGTCAGTTGCTCTCCCCAAGGTCAGTGACAGGGACCCAGTGGGGTCAGTCTGCTGTCCCCTGTGGTCAGTGAAAGAGACACAGTAGCGTCAGTCTGCTCTCCCCTGGATCAATAATGGAAACACATTGGGGTCAGGCTGCTACCCCTGGGTCAGTGACAGAGACACTGTGGTGTCAATCTGCTCTCCCCTGGGTCAGTGACAGAGACACAGTAGGGTCAGTCTGCTCTCCCCTGAAGTCAGTGACAGAGACACAGAGGGGTCAGAATGCTCTCCACTGGGTCATTGACAGAATCACAGTGGGGTCAGTCTGCTCTCCCCGGGGTCACTAACAGAGACACAGTGCGGTCAGACTGCTCTCCTCTGGGTCAGTAACAGTGACACAGCGGGGTCAGTTGCTCTCCCCAAGGTCAGTGACAGAGCCACAGTGGGGTCAGTCTGCTGTCCCTTGTGGTCAGTGAAAGAGACACAGTAGCGTCAGTCTGCTCTCCCCTGGATCAGTAACGGAAACACAGTGGGGTCAGGCTGCTACCCCTGGGTCAGTGACAGAGACACTGTGGTGTCAATCTGCTCTCCCCTGGGTCAGTGACAGAGACACAGTGGGGTCAGTCAGCTCTCCCCAGGGTCAGTGACAGAGACACAGTAGGGTCAGTCTGCTCTCCCCTGAAGTCAGTGACAGAGACAAAGAGGGGTCAGAATGCTCTCCACTGGGTCATTGACAGAATCACAGCGGGGTCAGTCTGCTCTCCCCGGGGTCACTAACAGAGACACAGTGCGGTCAGTCTTCCCTCCCTAGGATCAATGACAGAGACATAGAGAGGTAAGGCTGCTCTCCTCTGGAGTCAGTGTCAGTGACACAGTTGGGTTAGTCTGTTCTCCCTTGAGTCAGTGACAGAGACACAGTGGGACTGTCTTCCCTCCCTAGGGTCAGTGACAGAGACACAGTGGGGTCAATATGCTCTCCCTGAGTCAGTGATACAGACACAGTGGGGTCAGTCTGCTCTCCCCTGAGTCATTGATACAGACAAAGTAGTTTCAGTCTGCTCTCCTCTGGGTCATTGATACAGACACAGTGCGGTCAGACCGCTCTCCTCTGGGTCAGTAACAGTGACTCAGCGGGGTCAGTTGCTCTCCCCAAGTTCAGTGACAGAGACCCAGTGGGGTCAGGCAGCTGTCCCCTGTGGTCAGTGAAAGAGACACAGTAGGGTCAGTCTGCTCTCCCCTGGATCAGTAACGGAAACACAGTGGGGTCAGTCTGCTACCCCTGGGTCAGTGACAGAGACACTGTGGTGTCAATCTGCTCTCCCCTGGGTCAGTGACAGAGACACAGTGAGTTCAGTCAGCACTCCCCAGAGTCTGTGACAGAGACATAGTAGGGTCAGTCTGCTCTCCCCTGGAGTCAGTGACAGAGACACAGAGGGATCAGCCTGCTCTCCCCTGGGTCAGTGACAGAGACAAGTGGGGTCAGTCTTTCCTCCCTAGGGTCAGTCGGATTCAATCTGCTCTTCCCTGAGTCAGTGATACAGACACAGTTGGAACGGTCTGCTGTCCCAAGGGTCAGTAACAGAGACACAGTGGGGTCAGTCTGCTATCCCCTGGGGTCAGTGACAGAGACACAGAGGCGTCTGGCTGTACTCCCCTGAGGTCAGTGGCAGAGACACAGTTGGGTCAGTCTGCTATACCCTGGGTCAGTGACAGAGACACAGTGGGGTCAGTCTTCCCTCCCTGGGTGAAAATGTGTTGCTGGTCAAAGCACAGCAGGCCAGGCAGCATCTCAGGAATAGAGAATTCGACGTTTCGAGCATACCAGCATCTGCAGACCTCATTTTTTACTTCCCTCCCTGGGGTCAGGCTGCTCTTCCATGGGGTCAGTGACAGAGACACAGAGGGGTCAGGCTGTTCTCCTCTGGGGTCAGTGACAGAGACACGGTGGGGTCAGTCTGCCCTCCCCAGAGTCAGTAACAGAGACACAGTGGGGTCAGTCTGCTCTCCCTGAGTCATTGATAGAGTCACAGTGGTTTCAATCTGCTCTCCTTTGAGTCAGCAACAGAGACACAGTGGGGTCAGTTGCATTTCCCAAGGTCAGTGACAGAGACATAGTGGGGTCAGTCTGCTCTCCCCAGGGTAAGTAATAGATACACAGTGGGGTCAGTCTGCTCTCCCCAGGGTAAGTAACAGATACACAGTCGGGTCAGTCTGCTGTCCCCTGGGTTCTGTGACAGAGACACAGTGGGGTCAGTCTGCTCTTCTCTGGGTCAGTAACAGAGACACAGTGGGGTCAGTCTGCCCTTCCCAGGCTCAGTAACAGAGACACAGTGGGTTCAATCTGCCCTCCCCAGGGTCAGTAACATATACACAGTGGGGTCAGTCTGCTGTCCCCTGGGGTCAGTGACAGTGACACAGTGGGGTCAGGTTGCTCTCCCCTGTGGTCAGTGAATGAGACACAGTGGGGTCAGTCTTCCCTCCCTGGGGTCAGTGACAGAGACACAGACGGATCAGGATGGTCTCCTCTGAAGTCAGTAGCAGAGACACAGTTGGGTCAGTCTGCCCTCCCCATGGTCAGTAACAGAGACACAGTGGGTTCAGTCTACTCTCCCCAGAGTCAGTAACAGATACACAGTGAGGTCAGGCTGTTATACCCTGGGTCAGTGACAGAGACACAGAGGGGTCAGGCTGCTCTACTCTGGGGTCAGTGACAGAGACACAGAGGGATCAGGCTGCTCTCCCCTGGGTCAATGACAGACACACAGTGGTGACAGTCTTCCATCCCTGGGGTCAGTGACATGGACACAGAGGGGTAAGGCTGCTTTCCCCTGGGGTCAGTGACAGAGATACAGAGGGGTCAGCTTGCTCTCCTCTGGGATCAGTGAAAGAGGCACAGTTGGGTCAGTCTGCTCTCCCCTGGGTCAGCGACAGAAACACAGTGGAGACAGCCTTCCCTTCCTGGGGTCAGGGACAGACACACAGTGGGGTCAGTCTGCTCTCCCTTGGGTCAGTGACAGAGACACAGTGGGGTCAATCTTTCCTCCCTGGGTCAGTGACAGGGACGTGATGGGATCAGTCTGCTCTCCCCTGAGTCATTGATACAGACACAGTGGTTTCAATCTGCTCTCCTCTGAGTCAGTAACAGAAACACAGTAAGGTCAGTCTGCCCTCCCCAGCGTTCTGTGACACAGACAAATTTGGTTCAGTCTACCCTCCCCAGAGTCAGTAACAGATACACAGTGAGGTCAGGCTGCTCTCCCCTGGGGTCAGTGACAGAGACACAGTGGGGTTAGTCTGCTTTCCCCTGGGTCAGTGACAGAGACACAGTGGGGTCAGTCTGCCCTCCCCATGGTCTGTGACAGAGACACGGTGGGGTCAGTCTGCCCTCCCCAGGGTCAGTAACATATACACAGTGGGGTCAGTCTGCTTTCCCCTGGGTCAGTGACAGTGACACAGTGAGTTCAGGTTGCTCTCTCTTGTGGTCAGTGAAAGAGACACAGTGGGGTCAGTCTGCACTCCCCTGGGTAAGTAACAGAGACACAGTGGGGTCAGACTGCTCTCCCTTGGGTCAGTGAAAGAGACACAGTGGGGTCGGTCTGCTCTCCCCTGGGTCATTGACAGAATCACAGTGGGATCAGTCTACTCTCCACAGGGTCACTAACAGAGACACAGTGGGGTCAGTCTTCCCTCCCTGGGGTCAGTGATAGAGACGCAGAGGGGTCAGGCTGGTCTTCTCTGGAGTCAGTGACAGAGACACAGTTGGGTCAGTCTGCCCTCCCCAGGGTCAGTAACAGAGACAAAGTGGGTTCAGTCTACTCTCCCCAGAGTCAGTACCAGATACACAGTGAGGTCAGGCTGCTCTCCCCTGGGGTCAGTGACAGAGACACAGTGGGGTTAGTCTGCTTTCCCCTGGGTCAGTGACACAGACACAGTGGGGTCAGACTGCTCTCCCCTGGGTCATTGACAGAATCACAGTGGTGTCAGACCGCTCTCCCCAGGGTCACTAACAGAGACACAGTGCAGTCAGTCTTCCCTCCCTATGGTCAATGACAGAGACACAGTGGGGCCAGGCAGCTTTCCCCTGTGGTCAGTGAAAGTGACACACTAGGGTCAGTCTGCTCTCCCCTGGTTCAGTGACAGAGACACTGTGGTGTCAATCTGCTCTCCCCTGGGTCAGTGACAGAGACACAGTAGGGTCAGGTTGCTCTCCCCTGAGGTCAGTGACAGAGACACAGAGGGATCAGTCTGTCTCTCCCCTGGGTCAGTGACAGAGACACAGAGGGGTCAGGCTGCTGTCCCCTGGGGTCAGTGACAGAGAAACAGAGGGGTCAGACTGCTCTCCCCTGGGGTCAGTGATACAGACACAGTGGAGACAGTTTTCCCTCCCTGGGGTCAGTGACAGAGACACAGTAGGGTCAGTCTGCTCTCCCCTGGGTCAGTGACAGAGACACAGTGAGTTCAGTCAGCTCTCCCAAGAGTCCGTGACAGAGACATAGTAGGGTCAGGCTGCTCTCCCCTGGGGTCAGTGACAGAGACACAGAGAGGTCAGGCTGCTCTCCCCTGGGGTCAGTGGCAGAATCACAGTTGAGTCAGTCGGCTCTCCCCAGGGTCAGTGACAGAGACACAGTGGGGTCAATCTTCCCTCCCTGGGTCAGTGACAGGGACGTGATGGGGTCAGTCTGCTCTCCCCTTCATCGGTGATAAAGATGCAGTGGGGTCAGTCTGCTCTCCCCTGAGTCATTGATACAGACACAGTGGTTTCACTCTGCTCTCCTCTGGGTCATTGATACAGACACAGTGCGGTCAGACTGCTCTCCTCTGGGTCAGTAACAGTGACATCGCGGGGTCAGTTGCTCTCCCCAAGGTCAGTGACAGAGACCCAGTTGGGTCAGTCTGCTGTCCCCTGTGGTCAGTGACAGAGACACAGTTGGGTCAGGCAGCTGTCCCCTGTGGTCAGTGATACAGACAAAGTGGGGTCAGTATGCTCTCCCCAGGGTCAGTGACAGAGGCGCACTGGGGTCAGTCTGCGCTCCATGGAGTCATTGACACAGACACCGTGGGGTCAGTCTGCTAGACCCGGGGTCATTGAGAGAGACAGAGTGGAATCAGTCTGCTCTCCCCTGGGTTTGTAACAGACATACAGTGGGGTCAGGCTGCTCTCCCATGGTCTCAGTAACAGACCCAGAGGAGAGCAGCCTGACACCTCTGTGTCTCTGTCACTGACCCCAGGGGAGAGCAGCCTGACCTCTCTGTGTCTCTATCACTGACCCCAGGGAGGGAAGACTGACCCCACTGTGTCTCTGTCACTGACCCTGGGTATAGCAGACGGACTCCACTGTGTTTCTGTTACTGACTCCGGGGAGAGCAGACCGTCCCTATTGTGTCTGTATCACTGACTCAGGGCAGAGCAGATTAACCCCACTGTGTCTCTGTCACTGATCCAAGGGATGGAAAACTGTCTCCACTGTGTCTGTATCACTGACCCCAGAGGAGAGCAGCCTGACCCCTCTGTGTCTCTGTCACTGACCCCAGAGGAGAGCAGCCTGTCACCTCTGTGTCTCTGTCACTGACCCCAGGGGAGAGCAGCCTGACCTCTCTGTGTCTCTATCACTGACCCCAGGGAGGGAAGACTGACCCCACTGTGTCTCTGTCACTGACCCAAGGGATGGAAAACTGTCTCCAGTGTGTCTGTATCACTGACCCCAGAGGAGAGCAGCCTGACCCCTCTGTGTCTCTGTCACTGACCCCAGGGGAGAGCAGCCTGACCCCTCTGTGTCTCTGTCACTGACCCAGGGGAGAGACAGACTGATCCCTCTGTGTCTCTGTCACTGATCCCAGGGGAGAGCAGCCTGACCCCTCTGTGTCTGTCACTGACCCCAGCGGAGAGCAGACTGACCCTACTGTGTCTCTGTCACTGACCCTGGGGAGAGCTGACTGAACTCACTGTGTCTCTGTCACTGACCCAGGGGAGAGCAGATTGACACCACAGTGTCTCTGTCACTGATCCAGGGGAGAGCAGCCTGGCCCCACTGTGTCTCTGCCACTGACCTTGGGGAGAGCAACTGACCCCACTTTGTCTCTGTTACTGACCCAGAGGCGAGCAGTCTGCCCCCACTGTATCTGTATCACTGACCCAGAGGAGAACAGACTGACCCCACAGTGTCTGTATCAATGACCCAGAGGAGAGCAGAGTGAAACCACTGTGTCTGTATCAATGACTCAGGGAACAGCAGACTGACCCCACTGCATCTTTATCACCGATGTAGGGGAGAGCAGACTGACCCCATCACGTCCCTGTCACTGACCCAGGGAGGGAAGATTGACCCCTCTGTGTCTCTGTCACTGACCCAGGGGAGAGACAGACTGATCCCTCTGTGTCTCTGGCACTGATCCCAGGGGAGAGCAGCCTGACCCCTCTGTGTCTGTTACTGACCCCAGCAGAGAGCAGACTGACCCTACTGTGTCTCTGTCACTGACCCTGGGGAGAGCTACTGAACTCACTGGGTCTCTGTCACTGACCCAGAGGAGAGCAGATTGACACCTCAGTGTCTCTGTCACTGACCCAGGGGAGAACAGACTGACCCCACTGTGTCTCTGTCACTGACCACAGTGGAAAGCAGCCTGACCCCATTGTGTCTGTATCACTGACCCCAGAGGAGAGCAGCCTGTCCCGTGGGAAATATTTTCCTCTGGGAAATATTTTCTTCCTGTATACCCTATGCTCATCATAGTTTTATACATCTCAGTCATGTCTCCTCTCGATCACCTCTGCTTTAATGAAAAGAATCCCAGTCTGTCCAATCTCTCTTCAGAACTAAAACTCTCCAGCCCAGGGAACATCCTGGTCAATCTCCTCTGCACCCTCTCCAATGCACTCACATCCCTCCTAGAATGTGCAGAACTCTGTTGGCCAGTATTTCAAGTGAGTTTGAGAACAGTCATGTCAAAGCTTAGATATCACTTGTCGCATCATGGACAGTTCTAGAGTGTGCTGTTCTGGATGGAATTCAATTGGTCAGACTGCTAAGCTTTACAAAAAACACACTTAATTCTTACACCACAATTAAAATGCAAACAATGAAAAACAACTTGAACCCATTGGAATACATAACTAAATAATATATTATTTAATTCTACCCATCAACTGCTTCAATACAGCCACAACCTATAAGCAGACCCTTAGTAAAGGCAAATTCAGCAAAACAGATTTCCCTCACTTACTATTTCATCCAATCCAAGATAGGAAGACCAAAAGAAACAATCTTACATCAGAGAGAGAGCTTCAGCTTTTTTCCTACAGCAGAGAAAGATGAGGCTGTGACTAATAGCTTCAACACCAAAAAATGCAACTTCAGCACTGGTAGCAGCTCTGAGCCCCTGGATCGGTGAGAGCCGGACTCCACTTACTCATGCTGCTTTGGTCGTACTTTAAGAAAGCCCGAAGTTATTTATGATTTGGAGATGCCGGTGTTGGAATGGGGTGTACAAAGTTAAAAATCACACAACACCAAGATATAGTCCAACAGGTTTAATTGGAAGCACACTAGCTTTCGGAGTGACGCTCCTTCATCAGGGACAGTGGAGGGGTCAATCCCAACACAGAATTTATAGCAAAAATTTACAGTGAAATGTAACTGAAATTATACATTGAAAAATTGATTGTCTGTTAAGCCTTTCATCTGTTAGAATACAGTGATAGATTCACTTTTTTCGTGTGTAAATCACAAACACAATTTTTAAAAAGTTGCATTCTCGGGTTAGTTGTTAACAATGGTGATAGCAAGACAATATGTTGAAGGTGTTGGCCCCCTGTGTTATTTACTCTGTTATTTACTCACTTTTCATGGAACATACACCTTGGCACCAGATTGATAATGCCCCACATCAAGATACACAGAACACATCCTCCTTAATGAGACAACGTATCAGTCTGCTTTCCTTGCAGTCAGTTTAACATACACAGTGGGGTCAGACTTCTCAACTTGGGGTCAGTGATACAGACACAATGGGGTCACTCTGCTCTCCCCAGAGTCAGTAACAGAAACACAGTAGGGTCCGTCTGCTATACCCTGGTCAGTGAAAGAGACACAGTGGGGTCAGTCTTCTCTCCCTGGGGTCAGTGACAGAGACACAATGGGGTCACTCTGCTCTCCCCTGGGTCAGTGACAGAGACACAGTGGGGTCAGACTGCTCTCCCCTGGGTTCAGTAACAGATACACAGTGGGGTCAGTCTGCTCTCCCTGGGTTCAGTGATACAGACACAGTGGGGTCAGTGTGCTCACCCCTTGGTCAGTGACGGAATCATAGTGGGGTCAATGTGCTCTCTCCTGGGGTCAGTGATACAGACACAGTGGTGTCAGGCTGCTCTCCGCTGGGTCAGTAACAGAGACACAGTGGGGTCAGGCGGCTCTCCCCTGGGGTCAGTGACAGAGACACAGAGGGGTCAGGCTGCTCTCCCTTGGGTCAGTGACAGACACACAGTTGGGTCAGTCTGCTCTCCCCTGGATCAGTGACAGAGACACAGTGGCGACAGTCTTCCCTCCCTGGGGTCAGTGACAGAGACACAGTGGGATCAGTCTGCTCTCCCTTGGGTCAGTGACAGAGACACAGTGGGGTCAGTCTGCTCTCCTCTGGGTCATTGATACAGACACAGTGGTTTCAGTCTGCTCTCCCCTGGGTTAGTAACAGAGACACAGTGGGGACAGTTGCTCTCCCCAATGTCAATGACAGAGACAAAGCGGGGTCAGTCTGCCCTCCTCAGGATCAGTTTCAGAGACAGAGTGAGTTGGGTCTGCTCTCCCCAGGGTCAGTAACAGATACACAGTGGTCAGTCTGCTGTCCCCAGGGTTCTGTGACAGAGACACAGTGGGGTCAGTCTGCTTTCCCCTGGGTCAGTAACAGAGACACAGTGGGGTCAGTCTGCTCTCCCTTGTGTCAGTGACAGAGACACAGTGGGGTCAATCATTCCTCCCTGTGTCAGTGACAGGGACGTGATGGGGTCAGTCTGCTCCCCCCTACGTCAGTGACAAAGACACAGTGGGGTCAGTCTGCTCTCCTCTTGGTCAGTGACAGTGACAGTGACACAGTGGGGTCAGACTGCTCTCCCTTCGGTCAGTGACAGAGCCACTGTGGGGTCAATCTTTCCTCCCTGGGTCAGTGACAGGTACGTGATGGGGTCAGTCTGCTCTCCTCTGTGTCAGAAGCAGAGGCACAGTGGGGTCAGTTGCTCTCTCTCTTGAGTCAGTGTCAGAGACACAGTGGGGTCAGTCTGCACTCTCCAGGGTCGGTAACAGAGACACAGTGGGTTCAGTCTGCTCTCCAGGGTCAGTAACAGATACACAGTGGGGTCAGTCTGCTTTCCCCTGGGCCAGTGAAAGAGACACAGTGGGGTCAGTCTGCTCTCTAATGGGTCAGTGACAGAGACACAGTGGGGTCAGTCAGCTCTCCCCTGAGACAGTGACAGAGACACAGTAGGGTCAGTCTGCTCTCCCTAGAGTCGGTGGGAGTCAATCTGCTCTTCCCTGAGCCAGTGATACAGACACAGTTGGGAGGGTCTGCTTTCCTCAGGGTCAGTAACAGAGACACAGAGGGGTCAGGCTGCTCTCCCCTGAGGTCAGTGGCAGAGACACAGTTGGGTCAGTCTGCCTCTCCCCTGGGTCAGTGACAGAGACACAGAAGGGTCAGGCTGCTCTCCTCTGGGGTCAGTAACAGAGACACAGTGGGGTCAATCTGCTCTCCCCTGAGTCAGTGATACAGTCACAGTTGGGACAGTCTGCTCTCCCCAGGGTCAGTAACGGAGACACCGTAGGGTCAGTCTGCTACCCCCTTTGGTCCGGGACAGACACACAGTTGGGTCAGACTGCTCTCCCCTGGGTCAGTGACAGAGACACTGTGGTATCAATCTGCTCTCCCCAGGGTCAGTGACAGAGACACAGTGGGTTCAGTTTGCTCTCCCCAATGTCAATGACAGAGACAAAGCGGGGTCAGTCTGCCCTCCTCAGGATCAGTTTCAGAGACAGAGTGAGTTGGGTCTGCTCTCCCCAGGGTCAGTAACAGATACACAGTGGTCAGTCTGCTGTCCCCAGGGTTCTGTGACAGAGACACAGTGGGGTCAGTCTGCTTTCCCCTGGGTCAGTAACAGAGACACAGTGGGGTCAGTCTGCTCTCCCTTGTGTCAGTGACAGAGACACAGTGGGGTCAATCATTCCTCCCTGTGTCAGTGACAGGGACGTGATGGGGTCAGTCTGCTCCCCCCTACGTCAGTGACAAAGACACAGTGGGGTCAGTCTGCTCTCCTCTTGGTCAGTGACAGTGACAGTGACACAGTGGGGTCAGACTGCTCTCCCTTCGGTCAGTGACAGAGCCACTGTGGGGTCAATCTTTCCTCCCTGGGTCAGTGACAGGGACGTGATGGGGTCAGTCTGCTCTCCTCTGTGTCAGAAGCAGAGGCACAGTGGGGTCAGTTGCTCTCTCTCTTGAGTCAGTGTCAGAGACACAGTGGGGTCAGTCTGCACTCTCCAGGGTCGGTAACAGAGACACAGTGGGTTCAGTCTGCTCTCCAGGGTCAGTAACAGATACACAGTGGGGTCAGTCTGCTTTCCCCTGGGCCAGTGAAAGAGACACAGTGGGGTCAGTCTGCTCTCTAATGGGTCAGTGACAGAGACACAGTGGGGTCAGTCAGCTCTCCCCTGAGACAGTGACAGAGACACAGTAGGGTCAGTCTGCTCTCCCTAGAGTCGGTGGGAGTCAATCTGCTCTTCCCTGAGCCAGTGATACAGACACAGTTGGGAGGGTCTGCTTTCCCCAGGGTCAGTAACAGAGACACAGAGGGGTCAGGCTGCTCTCCCCTGAGGTCAGTGGCAGAGACACAGTTGGGTCAGTCTGCCTCTCCCCTGGGTCAGTGACAGAGACACAGAAGGGTCAGGCTGCTCTCCTCTGGGGTCAGTAACAGAGACACAGTGGGGTCAATCTGCTCTCCCCTGAGTCAGTGATACAGTCACAGTTGGGACAGTCTGCTCTCCCCAGGGTCAGTAACGGAGACACCGTAGGGTCAGTCTGCTACCCCCTTTGGTCCGGGACAGACACACAGTTGGGTCAGACTGCTCTCCCCTGGGTCAGTGACAGAGACACTGTGGTATCAATCTGCTCTCCCCAGGGTCAGTGACAGAGACACAGTGGGTTCAGTTTGCTCTCCCCAAGGTCAGTGACAGAGATACAGTAGAGTCAGTCTACTCTCCCCTGGGGTCAGTGATATAGACACAGTAGGGTTAGTCTGCTCACCCCTGGGTCAGTGACAGAGGCGCACTGTGGTCAGTCTGTGCTCCCTGGCGTCACTGATACAGACACCGTGGGGTCAGTCTGCTCTGCACTGGGTCAGTGACAGAGACACAGTGTGGTCAGTCTGCTCTCCCCAGGGTCAGTAACAGAGAAACAGTGGGGTCAGTCTGCTCGCCCTGTGATCAGTGAAAGAGAACGGTGGGGTCATTCTGCTCTCCCTGGGTCAGTAACAGAGACACTGAGGGGTTGGACTGTTCTCCCCAGGGTCAGTGACAGAGACACACTAGGGTAAGTCTACTCCCCTGCGGTCAGTGATACAGACACAGTAGGGTCAGTCTGCTTACCCCTGGGTCAGTGACAGAGGTGCACTGGGGTCAGTCTGCGCTCCCTGGAGTCACAGATACAGACACCATGGGGTCAGACTGCTCTCCCCTGGGTCAGTGACAGAGACACAGTGAAATCAGTTTGCTCTCCCCTGGGTTAGTAACAGACATACAGTGGAGCCAGGCTGCTCTTCCATGGGGCCAGTGACAGAGACACAGTGGTGTCAGGCTGCTCACCCCTGGGGTCAGTAACAGAGACACAGAGGGGTCAGTCTGCTCTCTCTGGGGTCAGTGATACAGACACAGTGGGGTCAGTCTTCCCTCCTCTGGGGTCAGTGACAGAGGCACAGAGGGGTCGGTCTGCACTTCCCAGGGTCAGTGACTGAGACACAGTGACTTCAGTCTCCTCTCCCCCCGGATCAGTAACAGATACACAGTGGGGTCACTCCGCTGTCCCCTGGGGTCTGTGACAGAGACAAAGTGGAATCAGTCTGCTATCCCCTGGGTCAGTGACAGAATCGCAGTAGGGTCAGGCTGCTCTTCCCTGTGGTCAGTGAAAGAGACACAGTGGGGTCAGTCTGTTCTCCCCTGAGTCAGTGACAGAGACACAGTGGGGTCAGGCTGCTCTCCCCTGTGGTCAGTGAAAGAGACACAGGGTGGACAGTCTTCCCTCCCTGGGGTCAGTGACAGTGACACAGAGGGATCAAGCTGCTCTCCTCTGGGGTCAGTGACAGAGACACAGTTGTGTCAGTCTGCTCTCCCCTGCGTCAGTGACAGAGACACAGAGGGGTCAGGCTGCTCTCCTCTGGGGTCAGTGACAAAGACACAGACGGGTCGGGCTGGTCTACTCTGGGATCAGTAACAGATACACAGTGGGGTCGGTCTGCTGACCCTGGGGTCCGTGACAGAGACACAGTGGGGTCAGTTTGCTCTCCCCAGGGTCAGTAACAGATACATAGTGGGGTCAGTCTGCTGTCCCCTGTGGTCCGTGACAGAAACAAAGTGGGATCCGTCTACTGTCCCCTGGATCAGTGAAAGAGACACCGTGCGGTCAGGCTGCTCTTCCCGGTGGTCAGTAAAAGAGACACAGTGGGGTCAGTCTGCTCTCCCTGAGTCAGTAACAGAAACACAGTGGGGTCAGACTGCTCTCCCCTGAGTCAGTGACAGAGACACAGTGGAGTCAGTCTGGTCTCCCTGGGTCAGTGACAGAGACACAGAGGGGACAAGCGGCTCTCCTCTGGAGTCAGTGACAGAGACACATTGGAGACAGTCTTCCCTCCCTGGGGTCAGTGACAGAGACACAGTGGGGTCAGTCTGCTCTCCCTTGGGTCAGTGACAGGCACAGTGGGGTCAGTCTGCTCGCCCTGGGGTCAGTGACAGACACAGTGGGCTCAGTCTGCTCTCCCCTGAGTCAGTAACAGAAACACAGTGGGGTCCGTCTGCTATACCCTGGGTCAGTGACAGAGACACAGTTGGGTCAGTCTTCCCTCCCTTGGGTCAGTGACAGAGACACAGTGGGGTCAATCATCCCTCCCTGGTTCAGTGACAGAGACGTGATGGGGTCAGTCTGGTGCCCCCTACGTCATGGATATAGACACAGTGGTGTCAGGCTGCTCTCCCCTGGGGTCAGTGACAGATACACAGTGGGGTCAGTTTGCTCTCCCCAGGGTAAGTAACAGAGACACAGTGGGGTCAGTCTGCTCTCCCCTGAGTCAGTGACACAGACACAGTGGGGTCAGTCTGCTCTTCCCTGGGTTAGTAACAGACATATAGTGGGGTCAGGCTGCTCTCCCCTGGGGTCAGTGACAGAGACACAGAGTGGTCAGGCTGCTTTCCTCTGGGATCAGTGATACAGACACAGTGGGGTCAGTCTTCCCTCCCTGGTTTAGTGACAGGGAGGTGATAGGGTCAGGCTGCTCTCCCCTGGCGTCTGTGACAAAGACATAGCGGGGTCAGGCTGCTCGCCCTGTGATCAGTGAAAGAGAACAGTGGGGTCAGTCTGCTCTCCCCTGGGTCATTAACAGAGACACTGTGGGGTCAGACTGCTCTCCCCTGAGTCAGTGACAGAGACACTACGGTGTCAATCTGCTCTCCCCAGGGTCACTGACAGAGACACAGTGGGTTCAGTTTGCACTCCCCAGGGTCAGTGACAGAGACACAGTAGGGTCAGTCTACTCTCCCCTGGGGTCAGTGATACAGACACAGTAGGGTCAGTCTGCTCACCCCTGGGTCAGTGACAGAGGCGCACTGTGGTCAGTCTGCACTCCCTGGTGTCACTGATACAGACACCGTGGTGTCAGTCTGCTCTCCCCTGGGTCAGTGACAGAGACACAGAGGATCAGTCTGGTCTCCTCTGGAGTCAGTGACAGAGACACAGTGGGGTCAATCTGCTCTCCCCTGAGTCAGTGATACAGACACAGTTGGGACAGTCTGCTCTCCCCAGGGTCAGTAACGGAGACACCGTAGGGTCAGTCTGCTACCCCCTTTGGTCCGGGACTGACACACAGTTGGGTCAGACCGCTCTCCCCTGGGTCAGTGACAGAGACACTGTGGTATCAATCTGCTCTCCCCAGGGTCAGTGACAGAGACACAGTGGGTTCAGTTTGCTCTCCCCAAGGTCAGTGACAGAGATACAGTAGAGTCAGTCTACTCTCCCCTGGGATCAGTGATATAGACACAGTAGGGTTAGTCTGCTCACCCCTGGGTCAGTGACAGAGGCGCACTGTGGTCAGTCTGTGCTCCCTGGCGTCACTGTTACAGACACCGTGGGGTCAGTCTGCACTTGTGGGCGGTACGGTGACACAGTGGTTAGCACTGTTGCCTCACAGCGCCTGAGACCCGCGTTCAATTCCCGACTCAGGCGACTGACTGTGTGGAGTTTGCACGTTCTCCCCCGTGTCTGCGTGGGTTTCCTCCGGGTGCTCCGGTTTCCTCCCACAGTCCAAAGATGTGTGGGTCAGGTGAATTGGCCATGCTAAATTGCCCGTAGTGTTAGGTAAGGGGTAAATGTAAGAGTATGGGTGGATTGCGCTTCGGCGGGTCGGTGTGGACTTGTTGGGCCGAAGGGCCTGTTTCCACACTGTAAGTAATCTAATCTAATCACTCCCTTGGGTCAGTGACAGAGACACAGTGGGGTCAATCTTCCCTCCGTGCGTCAGTGACTGGGACCTGATGGGGTCAGTCTCCTCCCCACTATGCCCGTGATAAAGACACAGTTTGGTTAGTCTGCTCTCCCCTGAGTCATTGATATAGACACAGTGGGGTCAGACTGCTCTCCTCTGTGTCAGTAACACAGACACAGTGGGGTCAGTTGCTCTCCCCCGGATCAGTAACAGATACACAGTGGGGTCAGTCTGCTGTCCCCTGGGGTCCGTGACAGAGACGCAGTGGGGTCAGTCTGCTCTCCCCTGGGTCAATGACAGACACACAGTGGTGACAGACTTCCCTCCTTGGGGTCAGTGACAGTGACACAGAGGGGTCAAGCTGCACTCCCTGTGGTCAGTGAAAGAGACACAGTAGGGTCAGTCTGCTCTCCCCTGGGGTCAGTGATACAGACACAGGGTGGACAGTCTTCTTTCCCTAGGGTCAGTGACAGAGACACAGAGGGGTCAGGCTGTTCTCCCTGGGGTCAGTGACAGAGACACAGAGGTGTCAGGCTGCTCTCCCCTGGGGTCTGAGGCAGAGACACAATTGGGTCAGTCTGCTCTCCCCTGGGTCAATGACAGACACACGTGGTGACAGTCTTCCCTCCTTGGGGTCAGTGACAGAGGGTTCAAGCTGCTCTCCCTGGGGTCAGTGACAGCGACACAGAGGGGTAAGGCTGCTCTCCCCTGGGGTCAGTGATACAGACACAGGGTGGACAGTCTTCCTTCCCTGGGGTCAGTGACAGAGACACAGAGGGGTCAGGCTGCTCTCCCCTGGCGTCTGAGGCAGAGACACAATTGGGTCAGTCTGCTATAGCCTGGGTAAGTGACAGAGACACAGTGGGGTCAGTCTTCCCTTCCCGGGGTCAGTGATAGAGACACAGAGAGGTCAGGCTGCTCTCACCTGAGTCAGTGATACAGACACAGTTGGGACGGTCTGCTCTCCCCAGAGTCAGTAACAGAAACACAGTGGAGTCAGTCTTCCCTCCCTTGGGTCAGTGACAGAGACACAGAGGGGTCAATCATCCCTCCCTGGTTCAGTGACAGGGACGTGATGGGGTCAGTCTGGTCCCCCCTACATCAGTGATAAAGACACTGTGGGGTCAGTCTGCTCTCCCCTGGATTAGTAACAGACATATAGTGGGTTCAGGCTGCTCTCCCATGGGGCCAGTGACAGAGACACAGAGGGGTCAGACTGCTCTCCCCTGGGGTCATTGACAGAGACACAGTGGGGTCAGTCTGCTCTCCCCTGAGTCAGTGACACAGACACAGTTGGGTCAGTTTGCTCTCCCCTGGGGTCAGTGACAGAGACACAGAGGGCTCAGGCTGCTTTCCTCTGGGATCAGTGATACAGACACAGTGGGGTCAGTCTTCCCTCCCTGGGTTAGTGACTGGGAGGTGATGGGGTCAGTCTTTGTCCCCTGAGTCAGTGACAGAGACACAGTGGATTCAGTCTGCTTTCCCCGGGTCAGTGACAGAGACACAGAGGGGACAGGCTGCTCTCCTCTGGTGTCAGTGACAGAGACACAGTGGAGACAGTCTTCCCTCCCTGTGGTCACTGACAGAGACACAGTGAGGCCAGTCTGCTCTCCCCTGAGTCAGTGAGACACACACAGTTGGGTCAGTCTGCTCTCCCCAGAGTCAGTAACAGAAACACAGTGGGGTCCGTCTGCTATACCCTGGGTCAGTGACAGAGACACAGTGGAGTCAGTATTCCCTCCCTGGGGTCAGTGATAGAGACACAGAGAGGTCAGGCAGCTGTCCCCTGAGTCACTGATACAGACACAGTTGGGACGGTCTGCTCTCCCCAGAGTCAGTAACAGAAACACAATGGGGTCAGTCTTCCCTCCCTTGGGTCAGTGACAGAGACACAGAGGGGTCAGGCTGCTCTCCCCTGGGGTCAGTGACAGAGACACAGAGGGGTCAAGCTGGTCTCCTCTGGGGTCAGTGACAGAGACACAGTTGGGTCAGTCTGCTCTCCCCTGCGTCAGTGACAGAGACACAGAGGGGCCAGGCTGCTCTCCTCTGGGGTCAGTGTCAGAGACACAGAGGGGTCAGACTGCTCTCCTCTGGGGTCAGTGACAAAGACACAGACGGGTCGGGCTGGTCTCCTCTGGGATCAGTAACAGATACACAGTGGGGTCAGTCTGCTGTCCCTGGGGTCCAAGGGGGGTCAGTCTGCTCTCCCCAGTCTAAGTAACAGATACACAATGGGGTCAGTCTGCTGTCTCCTGGGATCCGTGACAGAAACAAAGTGGGATCAGTCTGCTCTCCCCGGGTCAGTGATACAGTCACAGTTGGGACGGTCTGCTCTCCCCAGAGTCAGTAACAGAAACACAGTGGGGTCAGTCTGCTATACCCTGGGTCAGTGACTGAGATACAGTGGGGTCAGTCTTCCTTTCCTGGGGTCAGTGACAGAGACACAGAGGGGACAGGCTGCTCTCCCCTGGCGTCTGTGACAAAGACATAGTGGGGTCAGGCTGCTCTCGCCTGGGTCAGTAACAGAGACACAGTGGGGTCAGTCTGCTCGCCCTGTGATCAGTGAAAGAGACACAGTGGGGTCAGTCTGCTTTCCCCTGGGTCAGTGACAGAGACACTGCGGTGTCAATCTGCTCTCCCCAGGGTCAGTGACAGAGACACAGTGGGTTCAGTTTGCACTCCCCAGGGTCAGTGATACAGACACAGTAGGGTCAGTCTGCTCACCCCTGGGGTCAGTGACAGAGGTGCACTGTGATCAGTCTGCGCTCCCAGGAGTCACTGATACAAACACCGTGGGGTCAGTCTGCTCTCCCTGGGTCAGTGACAGAGACACAGTGGGGTCAGTCTGCTCTCCCTTGGGTCAGTGACAGACACAGTGGGGTCAGTCTCCTCGCCCTGGGGTCAGTGACAGACACAATGGGGTCAGTCTGCTCCCCCCTTGGTCAGTGACAGAAATACAATGGTGTCAGGCTGCTCTCCCTGGGGTCAGTGACAGATTCAATGGGGTCAGTCTGCTCTCCCTGAGTCAGTGATACAGACACAGTTGGGTCAGTCTGCTCTCCCCAGAGTCAGTAACAGAAACACAGTGGGGTCAGTCTGCTATAGCCTGGGTAAGTGACAGAGACACAGTGGGGTCAGTCTTCCCTCCCTGGGGTCAGTGATAGAGACACAGAGAGGTCAGGCTGCTCTCACCTGAGTCAGTGATACAGACACAAGTTGGGACGGTCTGCTCTCCCCAGAGTCAGTAACAGAAACACAGTGGAATCAGTCTTCCCTCCCTTGGGTCAGTGACAGAGACACAGTGGGGTCAATCATCCCTCCCTGGTTCAGTGACAGGGACGTGATGGGGTCAGTCTGGTCCCCCCTACATCAGTGATAAAGACACAGTGGGGTCAGTCTGCTCTCCCCTGGAATAGTAACAGACATATAGTGGGGTCAGGCTGCTCTCCCATGGGACCAGTGACAGAGACACAGAGGGGTCAGACTGCTCTCCCCTGGGGTCATTGACAGAGACACAGTTGGGTCAGTTTGCTCTCCCCTGGGGTCAGTGACAGAGACACAGAGGGGTCAGGCTGCTTTCTTCTGGGATCAGTGATACAGACACAGTGGGGTCAGTCTTCCCTCCCTGGGTTAGTGACTGGGAGGTGATGGGGTCAGTCTTTGTCCCCTGGGTCAGTGACAGAGAAACAGTGGGGTCAGTCTGCTCTACCCTGGGTCAGTAACAGAAACACAGTGGGGTCAGTCTGCTCTCCCCTGGGTCAGTAACAGAGACACTGTGGTGTCAATCTGCTCTCCCCTGGGTCAGTGACACAGTCACAGTTGGGATCGTCTGCTCTCCCCAGAGTCAGTAACAGAAACACAGTGGGGTCAGTCTGCTATACCCTGGGTCAGTGACTGAGACACAGTGGGGTCAGTCTTTCTTTCCTGGGGTCAGTGACAGAGACACAGAGGGGACAGGCTGCTCTCCCCTGGCGTCTGTGGCAAAGACATAGTGGGGTCAGGCTGCTCTCGCCTGGGTCAGTAACAGAGAAACAGTGGGGTCAGTCTGCTCGCCCTGTGATCAGTAAAAGAGACACAGTGGGGTCAGTCTGCTTTCCCCTGGGTCAGTGACAGAGACACTGTGGGGTCAGACTGCTCTCCCCTAGGTCAGTGACAGAGACACTGCGGTGTCAATCTGCTCTCCCCAGGGTCAGTGACAGAGACACAGTGGAATTAGTCTGTTCTCCCCTGGGTTAGTAACAGACATACAGTGGGGTCAGGCTCCTCTTCCATGTGGCCATTGACCACGACACAGTGGGGTCAGGCTGCTTTCCACTGGGGTCAGTGACAGACACACAATGGGGTCAGACTGCCCTTCCCAGGGTCAATAACAGAGACACAGTGGGGTCAGTCTGCTCTCCCTTGGGTCAGTGACAGAGACACAAAGGGGTCAATCTTCCCTCCGTGCGTCAGTGACAGGGACCTGATGGGGTCAGTCTCCTCCCCACTACGTCCGTGATAAAGACACAGTTTGGTCAGTCTGCTCTCCCCTGAGTCATTGATATAGACACAGTGGGGTCAGACTGCTCTCCTCTGTGTCAGTAACACAGACACAGTGGGGTCAGTTGCTCTCTCCCGGATTAGTAACAGATACACAGTGGGGTCAGTCTGCTGTCCCCTGGGGTCAGTGACAGAGGCAAAGTGAGGTCAGTCTGCTGTCCCCTGGGTCAATGACAGAGACGCAGTGGGGTCAGTCTGCTCTCCCCTGGGTCAATGACAGACACACAGTGGTGACAGACTTCCCTCCTTGGGGTCAGTGACAGTGACACAGAGGGGTCAAGCTGCACTCCCTGGGTTCAGTGAAAGAGACACAGTAGGGTCAGTCTGCTCTCCCCTGGGGTCAGTGATACAGACACAGGGTGGACAGTCTTCTTTCCCTGGGGTCAGTGACAGAGACACAGAGGGGTCAGGCTGTTCTCCCTGGGGTCAGTGACAGAGACACAGAGGTGTCAGGCTGCTCTCCCCTGGGGTCTGAGGCAGAGACACAATTGGGTCAGTCTGCTCTCCCTTGGGTCAATGACAGACACACAGTGGTGACAGTCTTCCATCCTTGGGGTCAGTGACAGTGACACAGAGGGGTCAAGCTGCTCTCCCTGGGGTCAGTGACAGAGACACAGTGCGGTCAGGCTGCTCTCCACGGTGGTCAGTGAAAGAGACACAGTGGGGTCAGTCTGCTCTCCCCTGGTCAGTAACAGAAACACAGTGGGGTCAGACTGCTCTCCCCTGGGTCAGTGACAGAGACACTGTGGTGATAATCTGCTCTCCCCTGGGTCAGTGACAGAGACACAGTGGGGTCAGTCTGTTCGCCCTGGGGTCAGTGATATAGACACAATGGGGTCAGTCTGCTCTCCCCTGGGTCAGTGACAGAAACACAATGGTGTCAGGCTGCTCTCCCTGGGGTCAGTGACAGATTCAATGGGGTCAGTCTGCTCTCCCCAGAGTCAGTAACAGAAACACAGTGGGGTCAGTCTGCTATAGCCTGGGTAAGTGACAGAGACACAGTGGGGTCAGTCTTCCCTCCCTGGGGTCAGTGATAGAGACACAGAGAGGTCAGGCTGCTCTCACCTGAGTCAGTGATACAGACACAGTTGGGACGGTCTGCTCTCCCCAGAGTCAGTAACAGAAACACAGTGGAGTCAGCCTTCCCTCCCTTGGGTCAGTGACAGAGACACAGTGGGGTCAATCATCCCTCCCTGGTTCAGTGACAGGGACGTGATGGGGTCAGTCTGGTCCCCCTTACATCAGTGATAAAGACACAGTGGGGTCAGTCTGCTCTCCCCTGGGTTAGTAACAGACATATAGTGGGGTCAGGCTGCTCTTCCATGGGGCCAGTGACAGAGACACAGAGGGGTCAGACTACTCTCCCCTGGGCTCAGTAACAGAAACACAATGGGGTCAGTTTGCTATACCCTGGGTCAGTGACTGAGACACAGTTGGGTCAGTCTTCCTTTCCTGGGGTCAGTGACAGAGACACAGAGGGGACAGGCTGCTCTCTCCTGGCGTCTGTGACAAAGACATAGTGGGGTCAGGCTGCTCTCGCCTGGGTCAGTAACAGAGACACAGTGGGGTCAGTCTGCTCGCCCTGTGATCAGTGAAAGAGACACAGTGGGGTCAGTCTGCTTTCCCCTGGGTCAGTGACAGAGACACTGTGGGGTCAGACTGCTCTCCCCTAGGTCAGTGACAGAGACACTGCGGTGTCAATCTGCTCTCCCCAGGGTCAGTGACAGAGACACAGTGGGTTCAGTTTGCACTCTCCAGGGTCAGTGAAACAGACACAGTAGGGTCAGTCTGCTCACCCCTAGGTCAGTGACAGAGGCGCACTGTGGTCAGTCTGCGCTCCCTGGAGTCACTGATACAGACACCGTGGGGTCAGTCTGCTCTCCCCTGGGTCAGTGACAGAGACACAGTGGAATTAGTCTGTTCTCCCCTGGGTTAGTAACAGACATACAGTGGGGTCCTGATGAAGGGCTTATGCTCGAAACGTCGAATTCTCTATTCCTGAGATGCTGCCTGGCCTGCTGTGCTTTGACCAGCAACACATTTGCAGCTGTGATCTCCAGCATCTGCAGACCTCATTTTTTACATACAGTGGGGTCAGTCTGCTCTTCCATGTGGCCATTGACCACGACACAATGGGGTCAGGCTGCTTTCCACTGGGGTCAGTGACAGACACACAATGGGGTCAGACTGCCCTTCCCAGGGTCAATAACAGAGACACAGTGGGGTCAGTCTGCTCTCCCTTGGGTCAGAGACAGAGACACAAAGGGGTCAATCTTCCCTCCGTACGTCAGTGACAGGGACCTGATGGGGTCAGTCTCCTCCCCACTAAGTCCGTGATAAAGACACAGTGAGGTCAGTCTGCTCTCCCCTGAGTCATTGATATAGACACAGTGGGGTCAGACTGCTCTCCTCTGTGTCAGTAACAGAGACACAGTGGGGTCAGTCTGCTATACCCTGGGTCAGTGACAGAGACACAGTGCAGTCAGGCTGCTCTCCCCGGTGGACAGTGAAAGAGACACAGTGGAGTCAGTCTGCTCTCCCTTGGGTCAGTGACAGACACAATGGGGTCAGTCTGCTCTCCCCTGCGTCAGTGATGGAGACACAGAGTGGCCAGGCTGCTCTTCCCTGGGGTCAGTGATACAGTCACAGTGGGGTCAGTCTGCTCTCCCCTGGGTCAGTAACAGAAACACAGTGGGGTCAGTCTGCTATACACTGGGTAAGTGACAGAGACACAGTGGGGTCAGTCTTCCCTCTCTGGGGTCAGTGATAGAGACACAGAGAGGTCAGGCTGCTCTCCCCTGTGGTAAGTGACAGAGACACAGTGAGTCAGTCTTCCTTCCCTTGAGTCAGTGACAGAGACACAGTGGGGTCAATCATCCCTTCCTGGTTCAGTGACAAGGACGTGATGGGGTCAGTCTGGTCCCCTCTACATCAGTGATAAAGTCACAGTGGGGTCAGTCTGCTCTCCCATGGGGCCAGTGACAGAGACACAGAGGGGTCAGACTGCTCTCCCATGGGGTCAGTGACAGAGACACAGTTGGGTCAGTCTGCTCTCCCCTGGGGTCAGTAACAGAAACACAGAGGGGTCAGGCTGCTCTCCCCTGGGGTCAGTGACAGAGACACAGAGGGGTCAGGCTGCTTTCCTCTGGGGTCAGTGATACAGACACAGTGGGGTCAGTCTTCCCTCCCTGGGTTAGTGACAGGGACGTGATGGGGTCAGTCTGCTGTCCCCTGGGTCAGTGACAGAGAAACAGTGGGGTCAGGCTGCTCTCCCTTGTGGTCAGTGAAAGAGACACAGTGGGGTCCGTTTACTCTCCCCTGGGTCAGTAACAGAAACACAGTGGGGTCAGTCTGCTATAACCTGGATCAGTGACAGAGACACAGTGGGGTCAGTCTTCCTTTCCTCGGGTCAGTGATAGAGACACAGAGAGGTCAGGCTGCCCTCTCCTGGGGTCAGTGACAGAGACACAAAGGGGACAGGCTGCTCTCCTCTGGGGCCAGTGACAGAGACACGGGGAGGGGGTCAGTCTGTTCCCCCCTACATCAGTGATAAAGACACAGTGGGGTTAGTTTGCTCTCCCCTGGGTTAGTAACAGACATATAGTGGCGTCAGGCTGCTCTCCTCTGGGGTCAGTGCCAGAGACACAGAGGCGTCAGGCTGCTCTCCTCTGGGGTCTGTGACAGATACAGAGTGGGGACAGTCATCCCTCCCTGGGTCAGTGACTGGGATGTGATGGGGTCAGTCTGCTCGCCCTGGGGTCAGCGATACAGACACAGTGGGGTCAGTCTGTTCTCCCCAGGGTCAGTGACAGAAACACAGTGGGGTCAGGTTGCACGCCCTGGGGTCAGTGACAGACACAACGTGGGGTCAGTCTGCAGTCCCCTGGTGTCAGTGATACAGACACAGTGGGGTCAGTCTGCTTTCCCCTGGGATCAGTGACAGAGACACAGTGGGGTCAGTCTGCTGTCCCTGTGGTCAGTGAAAGAGACACAGTGGGGTCAGTCTGCTCTCCCCTGGGTCAGTAACAGAAACACAGTGAGGTCAGTCTGCTCTCCCCTGGGTCAGTGATACAGACACAGAGGGGTCAGTCTGCTCTCCCCAGTGTCAGTGACAGAAACACAGTGGGGTCAGTCTTCCCTGCTCTGGGGTCAGTGACAGAGACGCGGTGGGGTCACGCTACTCTCCCCAGACGTCTGTGACAAAGACACAGTGGGGTCAGTCTGCTCTCCCCTGCGTCAGTGACAGACACACAGTGGGGTCAGTCTTCCCTCCCTGAGGTCAGTGATAGAAACACAGAGGGGTCAGGTTGCTCTCTTCTGGGGTCAGTGACAGAGACACATTGGGGTCAGACTGCTCTACCCTGGGTCAGTGACAGAGACACTGTGGTGTCAATCTGCTCTCCCCTGGGTCAGTGACAGAGACTCAGTAGGGTCAGTCTGCTCTCCTCTGGGGTCAGTGACAGAGACACAGTGGGGTCAATCTTCTCTTCCTGGGTCAGTGACAGGGACGTGATGGGGTCAGTCTGCTCCCCCCTAGGTCAGTGATACAGACACAGTGGTTTCACTCTACTCTCCTCTGGGTCAGTGACAGAAAAAAAGTGGAGTCAGATTGCTCTCCTCTGGGTAAGTGACAGAGACACAGTAGGGTCAGTCTGCTCTCCCCTGGGGTCAGTGATACAGACACAGGGCGGATCGTTTTTCTTCCATGTGGTCAGTGACAGAGACACGGAGGGGTCAGGCCGCTCTCCCCTGGGGTCACTGGCAGAGACACAGTTGAGTCAGTCTGCTCTCCCCTGGGTCAATACAAAGACATCGTGGGGACAGTCTTCCCTCCCTGGGGTCAGTGACAGAGACACAGTGAGGTTAGTCTGCTCTCCCTGGGGTCAGTGATAGAGACATAGTGGAGTCAATCTTCCCTCCCTGGGTCAGTGACAGGGACGTGATGGGGTCAGTCTGCTCTCCCTGAGTCACTGATACAGACACAGTGGTTTCAGTCTGCTCTCCTCTGGGTCAGTGATACAGACACAGTGGGGTCAGTCTGCTCTCCTCTGGGTCAGAAACAGAGACACAGTGGGGTCAGTCTGCTTTCCCCTGGGTCAGTGACAGAGACACAGTGGGGTCAGGCTGCTCTCCCCTGTGGTCAGTGACACAGACACAGTGGGGTCAGTCTGCTCTCCTCTGGGTCAGTAACAGAGACACAGTGGGTTCAGTCTGCTCTCCCCAGGGTCAGAAACAGACATACAGGGTCAGGCTGCTCTCCCCAGGGGTCAGTGATGCAGACGCACAGTTGGGTTAGTCTGCTCTCCCCTGGGTCAGTGACAGAGACACAGTGCAATCAGTCTGCTCGCCCCTGGGTTAGTAACAGACATGCAGTGGGGTCAGGCTTCTCTCCCATGGGGCCAGACACAGAGACTCAGTGGGGTCAGGCTGTTCTTCCCTGGGGTCAGTGACAAACACACAGTGGGGTCAGTCTGCTGTCCCCAGGGTCAGTGACAGAAACACAGTGGGGTCAGTCTGCTCTCCCTGGGGTCAGTGGTACAGACACAGTGGGGTCAGTCTGCTGTCCCCAGGGTCAGTGACAGAAACACAGTGGGGTCAGGCAGCTCCACCTGGGGTCAGTGACAGACACACAGTTGGTCAGTCTGCCCTCCCCGGGTCAATGACAGAGACACAGTGGGGTCAGGCTGCTCTCATCTGGGGACAGTGGCAGGAACACATTTGGGTCAGTCTGTCCTCCTCTGGGTCAGTAACAGAGACACAGTGGGTTCAGTCTGCTCTTTCCAGGGTTAGTAAAGAGACGCAGTGGGGTCAATCTGCTGTCCCCTGGGGTCAGTGATACAGACACAGTAGGGTCAGTCTGCTCACCCCTGGCTCAGTGACAGAGGCGCACTGGGGTCAGTCTGCGCTCCGTGGAGTCCGTGATACAGACACAGTGGGGTCAGTCTGCTCTCCCCGGGGTCAGTGACAGACACACCGTGGGGTCAGTCTGCTCTCCCCAGGGTCAGTAACAGAGCACAGTAGGGTCAGTCTGCTCTCCCTGGGGTCAGTGATACAGACACAGTGGGGTCAGTCTGCTCTCCCCAGGGTCAGTGACAGAAACACAGTGGGGCCAGGCAGCTCTCCCCTGGGTCAGTGACAGATACACAGGAGGGTCAGTCTGCTCTCCCTGGGGTCAGTGACACAGATACAGTAGTTTCAGTCTACTTTTCTCTGGGTCAGTGACACAGACACTGTGAGTTCAGTCTGCTCTCCCCAGGGTCAGTGGCAGAGACACAGTGGGGACAGTCTTCCCTCCCTGGGGTCAGTGACAGAGACACAGTGGGGTCAATCTTTCCCCCCGGGTCAGTGACAGGGACGTGATGGGATCAGTCTGCTCTCCCCTACATCAGTGATAAAGACACAGTGGGGTCAGTCAGCTCTCTCCTGAGTCATTGATACAGACACAGTGGTTTCAGTGAGCTCACCTCTGGGTCAGTGATACAGACACAGTGGGGTCAGTCCGCACTCCCCAGGGACAGTGACAGAAAAACAGTGGGGTCAGTCTGCTCTCCCCTGGGTCAGTGACAGACACACAGTGGGGTCAGTCTGCTGTCCCCTGGTGTCAGTGATACAGACACAGTGGGGTCAGTCTGCTTTCCCCTGGGTCAGTGACAGAGACACAGTGGGGTCATTCTGCTCTCCACTGGGACAGTAACAGAGACACTGTGGGGTCAGACTGCTCTCCCCAGGGGCAGTGATACAGACACAGTGGGGTTAGGCTGCGCTCCCCTGGGGTCAGTGACAGACACACAGTGAGGTCAGTCTGCTCTCCCCAGGGGCAGAGATCCAACACAGTGGGGTCAGTCTGGTCTCCCCAGGGTCAGTGACAGAAACACAGTGGGGTCAGGCTGCTCTCCCTGGGGTCAGTGACAGACACACAGTTGGGTTAGTCTGCTCTCCCCTGGGCCAGTAATAGAGACACAGTGGAATCAGTCGGCTCTCCCCTGGGTTAGTAACAGACATGCAGTGGGGTCAGGCTGTTCTTCCCTGGGGTCAGTGACAAACACACAGTGGGGTCAGTCTGCACTCCCCAGGGTCAGTAATAGAGACACAGTGGGGTCAGTCTGCTCACCCCAGGGTCAGTAACAGAGACACAGTGGGGTCAGTCTGCTGTCCCCAGGGTCAGTGACAGAAACACACTGGGGTCAGGCAGCTCCACCTGGGGTCTGTGACAGACACACAGTTGGTCAGTCTGCTCTCCCCGGGTCAATGACAGAGACACAGTGGGGTCAGGCTGGTCTCCTCTGGGGTCAGTGACAGGAACACATTTGGGTCAGTCTGTTCTCCTCTGGGTCAGTAACAGAGACACAGTGTGTTCAGTTTGCTCTCCCCAAGGTCAGTGACACAGACACAGTAGGGTCAGTCTACACTCCCCTGGGGTCAGTGATACAGACACAGTAGGGTCAGTCTGCTCACCCCTGAGTCAGTGACAGAGGCGCACTGGGGTCAGTCTGCGCTCCCTGGAGTTACTGATACAGACACCGTGGGGTCAATCTGCTCTCCCCTGGGTTAGTAACAGACATACAGTGGGGTCAGACTGCTCTCCCATGGGGCCAGTGACAGAGACACAGTGGAGTCAGTCTGCTCTGCCCTGGGTTAGTAGCAGACATACAGTGGGGTCAGGCTGCGCCTCCATGGGGCCAGTGACAGAGACACAGTAGGTTAAGTCTGCTCTCCCTGGGGTCAGTGATACAGACACAGCGGGGTCAGTCTGCTCTCCCCAAGGTCAGTGACAGAAACACAGTTGGGTCAGGCTGCTCGCCCTGGGGTCAGTGACAGATACACAGTGGGGTAAATCTGCTCTCCCCAGGGTCAGTAACAGAGACACAGTAGGGTCAGTCTGCACTCCCTGGGGTCAGTGATACAAACACAGTGGTTTCAGTCTACTCTCCTCTGGGTCAGTGACACAGACACAGTAGGGTCAGTCTGCTTTCCCCTGGGGTCAGTGATACAGACACAGGGTGGACAGATTTCCTTCCCTGTTGTCAGTGACGGAGACACGGAGAGTTCAGGCTGCTCTCCCCTGGGGTCACTGGCAGAGACACAGTTGGGTCAGTCTGCTCTCCCCTGGTCAATGACAAAGACACAGTGGGGACAGTCTTCCCTCCCTGGGGTCAGTGGCAGGGACGTGATGGGGTCAGTCTGCTCTCCCCTACATCAGTGATAATGACACAGTGGGGTCAGTCAGCTCTCCCCGGAGTCAGTGCCACAGACACAGTGGGGTCAGTCTGCTCTCCTCTGGGTCAGTAACAGAGACACAGTGGGGTCAGTCTTCTGTCCCCTGGGGTCAGTGATGCAGACACAGTGGGGTCAGGCTGCTCTCCCCTGTGGTCAGTGAAGGAGACACAGTGGGGTCAGACTGCTCTCCACGGGTCAGTGACAGAGACACTGTGGTATCAATCTGCGCTCCCCAGGGTCAGTGACAGAGACTCAGTGGTATCAGGCTGCGCTCCCCTGGGGTCAGTGACAGACACACAGTGGGGTCAGTCTGCTCTCCACAGGGTCAGTAAGAGAGACACATTGGGGTCAGTCTGCTCTCCCCAGGGTCAGTGACAGAAACACAGTGGGATCAGTCTGCTCTCCCCTGGGATAGTAACAGACATGCAGTGAGGTCAGGCTGCTCTCCCATGGGACCAGTGACAGAAACACAGTGGGGTCAGGCTGCTCTCCCCAGGGTCAGTAACAGACACAGTGGGGTCAGTCTGCTCTCCCTGGGGTCAGTGATGCAGACACAGTGGGGTCAGTCTGCTTTCCCCTGGGTCAGTGACAGAGACATAGTGTAATCAGGCTGCTCTCCTCTGTGGTCAGTAAAAGAGACACAGTAGGTTCCAGGTTTTAAATGTTTTAGTAGGATCAGACATGGGGGTAAAAAAGGGGGAGGTGTGGCATTACTTGTCAAAGATAGTATTACAGCAGTGGAATGGACGATGGAAGAGGACTTGCCATCTGAGGTAGTTTGGGCTGAGGTTAGAAATAGGAAAGGTGAGGTCACCCTGTTAGGTGTTTTCTACAGGCCTCCTAATAGTCCTAGAGAAGTAGAGGATAATATTGCGAGGATGATTCAGGAAAAGAGTGAAGGTAGCAGGGTGGTTGTTATGGGGGACTTTAACTTCCCAGATATTGACTGGTAGAGCTATAGCTCGAGTTCATTAGATGGGTCGGTGTTTGTCCAATGTGTGCAGGAGGGTTTCCTGACACAATATGTAGACAGGCCAACAAGAGGTGAGGCTATACTGGATTTGGTTCTAGGTAATGAACCAGGCCAGGTGTTAGACTTGGAGGTAGGTGAGCACTTCGGGGACAGTGACCACAACTCGGTGACTTTTACTTTAGTGATGGAGAGGGATAAGTGTGCGCCGCAGGGCAAGAGTTATAGCTGGGGGCAGGGAAATTATGATGCAGTGAGGCATGACTTAGGATGTGTGGATTGGAAAAACAGGCTTCAAGAGAAGAACACTAATGAGATGTGGGGATTGTTCAAGGAGCAGCTACTACGTGTCCTCGATAAGTATGTACCAGTCAGGCATGGTGTAAAGGGCCTTGTGAGGCAGCCGTGGTTTAGTAAGGAATTGGAATCCCTTGTGAAAGGGAAGAAGGCGGCATATGTAAAGATGAGGCGTGAAGGTTCAGTTGGGGCGATAGAGAGTTATAAGGGAGCCAGGAAGGATCTAAAGAGAGAGCTAAGAGAAGCGAAAAGGGGACATGAAAAGTCTTTAGCTGGTAGGATTAGGGAAAACCCAAAGGCTTTCTATAGGTATGTCAGGAATAAAAGGATGACTAGGGTAGGTATCGGTCCAGTCAAGGATAGTAGTGGGAAGTTGTGTGTGGAGGCGGAGGAGATTGCAGAGACACTAAATCAATACTTTTCATCAGTATTCACTCAGGAACAGGACACTGTTGCTGATGTGAATATGGAGTCACAAATGATTAGAATGGATGGCCTGGAAATATGCAGGGAAGAGGTTCTGGGAATATTGTCTCCTGGGCCTGATGGCATTTACCCTAGGATCCTATGGGAAGCTTGGGAGGAGATAGCAGAGCCATTGGCCTGAATTTTTATGTCGTCATTGTCAACGGGAATAGTACCAGAGGACTGGAGGATAGCGAATGTGGTCCCCTTGTTCAAGAAAGGGAGTAGGGATAGCCCTAGTAACTATAGGCCAGTGAGTCTGACTTCAGTGGTGGGCAAAGTCTTAGAGAGAATGGTAAGGGATAAGATTTATGAACATCTGGATAGGAATAACGTGATCAAGGATAGCCAGCATGGTTTTGTGAAGGGCAGGTCGTGCCTCACAAACCTTATTGAGTTCTTTGAGAAGGTGACTAAGGAAGTGGACGAGGGTAAAGCATGTTGTGTATATGGATTTTAGCAATGCGTTCGATAAGGTTCCCCATGGTAGGCTAATGCTAAAACTACGGAGGTATGGCATTGAGGATACATTAGAGGTTTGGATTAGGAATTGGCTGGCTGGAAGGAGACAGAGGGTAGTAGTTGATGGACTGTTCATCTTGGAGTGCAGTTACTAGCGGTGTACCACAAGAATCTGTTTTGGGACCATTGCTTTTTGTTATCTTTATAAATGATCTAGAGGAAGGGCTTGAAAGCTGGGTAAGCAAGTTTGCGGATGACACAAAAGTCGGTGGAGTTGTGGATAGAGAGGAAGGAAGTGGTAGGTTACAGCGGGATATAGATAAGTTGCAGAGCTGGGCAGAAATGTGGCAAATGGAATTCAATGTAGCTAAGTGTGAAGTCATTCACTTTGGTAGGAGTAACAAGAAGATGGATTACTGGGCTAATGGTAGGCTACTTGGTAGTGTGGATGAGCAGAGGGATCTTGGTGTCCATGTACACAGATCTCTGAAAGTTGCCACCCAGGTAAATAGTACTGTGAGGAAGGCATATGGTGTACTGGGCTTTATTGGTAGAGGAATTGAGTTCCGGAGTCCTGAGGTCATGTTGCAACTGTATAAGACTCTGGTGCGGCCTCATCTGGAGTATTGTGTGCAGTTTTGGTCGCCATACTATAGGAAGGATGTGGAGGCATTGGAACGAGTGCAGAGGAGGTTTACCAGGATGTTGCCTGGAATGGTAGGAAAATCTTATGAGGAAAGGCTGAGGCACTTGGGGCTGTTCTCATTGGAGAAGAGAAGGTTTAGGGGAGATTTGATAGAGGTGTATAAGATGATTAGGGGTTTAGATAGGGTCGACACTGAGAACCTTTTACCGCTAATGGAGTCAG
This sequence comes from Hemiscyllium ocellatum, assembly GCF_020745735.1. Lineage (NCBI taxonomy): Eukaryota > Metazoa > Chordata > Chondrichthyes > Orectolobiformes > Hemiscylliidae > Hemiscyllium > Hemiscyllium ocellatum. The sequence goes on from NC_083433.1 coordinate 32,979,892, forward strand.
GTGTTACTAGGGGACACAGCTTTAAATTAAGGGGTGGTAGGTATAGGACAGATGTTAGGGGTAGATTCTTTACACAGCGGATTGTGAGTTCATGGAATGCCCTGTCAGTAGCAGTGGTGAACTCTCTTCTTTATGGTCATTTAAGCGGGCATTGGATAGGCATTTGGAAGTTATTGGGCTAGTATAGGTTAGGTAGGATTCGGTCGGCGCAACATCGAGGGCCGAAGGGCCTGTACTGCGCTGTATCTTTCTATGTTCTATGTTCTATGTTCTATTCTGCTCTCCCCAGGGTCAGTGATACAGACACAGGGTGGACAGTTTTCCTTCCCTGTGGTCAGTAACAGAGACACGGAGGGTCAGGCTGCACTCCCCTGGGGTCAGTAGCAGAGACACAGTTGGGTCAGTCTGCACTCCCCAGGATCAGTGACAGAGAGAAAGTAAGGTCAGTCTGCTCTCCCTGGTGTCAGTGGTACAGACACAGTGGGGTCAGTCTGCTCTCCCTGGGGTCAGTGGTACAGACACAGTGGGGTCAGTCCGCTCTCCCCAGGGTCAGTGACAGAAACACAGTGGGGTCAGTCTGCTCTCCCCTGGGTCAGTGACAGACACACAGTGGGGTCAGTCTGCTGTCCCCTGGTGGCAGTGATACAGACACAGTGGGGTCAGTCTGCTTTCCCCAGGGTCAGTGACACAGACACATTGGGGTCAGGCTGCTCTCC